>NW_028164980.1:0-43511 GCF_964263955.1 Coregonus lavaretus
AGTATGCTTAGGGTCATTATCCTGCTGGAAGGTGAACCTCCATCCCAGTCTCAAATCTCTGGAAGACTGAAACAGGTTTCCCTCAAGAATTTCCCTATATTTAGCGCCATCCATCATTCCTTCAATTCGGACCAGTTTCCCAGTCCCTGCAGATGAAAAACATCCCCACCAGGCGGTGATGCAACCAGTCAGGATGCTCTCGATGGTGCAGCTGTAGAACTTTTTGAGGTTCTGAGGACCCATGCCAAATCTTTTCAGTCTCCTGAGGGGGAATAGGCTTTGTCGTGCCCTCTTCACGACTGTCTTGCTGTGTTTGGACCATGATAGTTCGTTGGTGATGTGGACACCAAGGAACTTGAAGCTCTCAACCTGTTCCACTACAGCCCCGTCGAGTAACGCTACTAGTGAAACATACTGCTGACGCGGCAATACAAGTAACGCTACTACTAATGGAGGACATCTTTGGCAGGCTAAGCTAGAAGAGTGTGGGCGCGGGATGCCTATGGGCAGCACGCTAACAAAATAGCCACGTGGATAGCTACAGCTTTTAGTCCACATTGCGGAGGACAAAGGCGTGAGGGATATCATTCGAACGACCCAATGTATGAGTTACCCTCGAGAGCCACGGTCGTTACAAAAATACACGACCTGTATGGAAGCGAGATGGGATGCTGACCTTCTAGGCAGAGTTGCAAAGAAAAAGTCCAGTGTCTGTGTTCTTTTGCCCATCTTAATCTTTTCTTTATATTGGCCAGTCTGAGATATGGCTTTTTCTTTGGAACTCTGCCTTGAAGTTCAGCATCCCGGAGTCGCCTCTTCACTGTTGACGTTGAGACTGGTGTTTTGTGGGTACTATTTAATGAAGCTGCCAGTTGAAGACCTGTGAGGCGTCTGTTTTGAAATGTCTTTATTCTTTTGGAACTTTGTGAGTGTAATTTTTACTGTTCATTTTTTATTTCATTTTTGTTTATTATCTATTTCACTTGCTTTGACAATGTTAACATATGTTGAGTCGTATTGAAGACGAGACCAGCTTTATCATCTGAAAATGTCAACAGGCTTGTTTGTCTTTGAAACTGACTCAGTGAAATGAAATAGCAGGACGACTGAAGTGTCTGGACACAGGTTTATGTTTGGTGGAATTCATGACGTTGTTGGACAGGTTGATGCTCTTTGTATCCATAGAGACAGTAGCTTTTTTCTTATAGCCAACCCTCCAATCAGTAATTAGGAGAACAATCATTTGGAATGGCTGAAGCTTTAACTGTGTGTGTGTGTGGTGTGTGTGGTGTGTGGTGTGTGGTGTGTGGTGTGTGTGTGTGTGGTGTGTGTGTGTGTGTGTGTGTGTGTGGTGTGGGTGTGTGTGTGGTGTGTGTGGTGTGTGTGTGTGGTGTGTGTGTGGTGTGTGTGTGTAAGTGTGTGTGTGTATGGTGTGTGTGTGTGTGTGTGTGGTGTGTGTGGTGTGTGTGTGGTGTGGGTGTGTGTGTGGTGTGTGTGGTGTGTGTGTGTGGTGTGTGTGTGTGTGTGTGGTGTGGGTGTGTGTGTGGTGTGTGTGTGTGTAAGTGTGTGTGTGTATTTATGAGGGAGCATTATTAGACCTAATAGGAGCATTAGTTACTTCCAGGACCTTTGTATTGCTGAATTTATTTATGGTGAATATGCCATTAAAAACATTTTGATACATTATATTTTTTGTTTTTCAGTCCCTACAAAACACTGCTTTTTAAAATGGAACAATCTTTATTTAACACCATATCTGAGCAAATAAACAATTAGCGATTAATCGCGATTAACTACAGAAATGAATGCGATTAATCATGATTAATTATTTCAATCGTTTGACAGCCCTAGACCTTTAATAATGACTATATCTCAGATAGGTTTTCTATGAATCGCTCTAGGTCTTACCATCTCCACCCAGGTGCCTCCTACAGGGATGAACTGGCCCTTTTTAACGTAGTGTTGGATCTGAGAGAACAGGTCTGGATACCAGCTCTTCACCCAGTCAAACTGCTGCGCCTGGAGAGAACAAGGTGCAGTACCTGTCAACAGGTGAGTGTGTATTAAAGGTACAGTACCTGTGAACAGGTGAGTGTGTATTAAAGGTACAGTACCTGTCAACAGGTGAGTGTGTATTAAAGGTACAGTACCTGTCAACAGGTGAGTGTGTATTAAAGGTACAGTACCTGTCAACAGGTGAGTGTGTATTAAAGGTACAGTACCTGTCAACAGGTGAGTGTGTATTAAAGGTACAGTACCTGTCAACAGGTGAGTGTGTATTAAAGGTACAGTACCTGTGAACAGGTGAGTGTGTATTAAAGGTACAGTACCTGTCAACAGGTGAGTGTGTATTAAAGGTGCCCCTACCTGTCAACAGGTGAGTGTGTATTAAAGGTGCAGTACCTGTGAACAGGTGAGTGTGTATTAAAGGTACAGTACCTGTGAACAGGTGAGTGTGTATTAAAGGTACAGTACCTGTCAACAGGTGAGTGTGTATTAAAGGTGCAGTACCTGTCAACAGGTGAGTGTGTATTAAAGGTACAGTACCTGTCAACAGGTGAGTGTGTATTAAAGGTGCAGTACCTGTGAACAGTGAGAGTGTGTATTAAAGGTGCAGTACCTGTGAACAGGTGAGTGTGTATTAAAGGTACAGTACCTGTCAACAGGTGAGTGTGTATTAAAGGTGCAGTACCTGTCAACAGGTGAGTGTGTATTAAAGGTACAGTACCTGTGAACAGGTGAGTGTGTATTAAAGGTGCCCCTACCTGTCAACAGGTGAGTGTGAATTAAAGGTGCAGTACCTGTCAACAGGTGAGTATGTATTAAAGGTGCCCCTACCTGTCAACAGGTGAGTGTGTATTAAAGGTGCAGTACCTGTGAACAGGTGAGTGTGTATTAAAGGTACAGTACCTGTCAACAGGTGAGTGTGTATTAAAGGTGCAGTACCTGTCAACAGGTGAGTGTGTATTAAAGGTACAGTACCTGTCAACAGGTGAGTGTGTATTAAAGGTACAGTACCTGTCAACAGGTGAGTGTGTATTAAAGGTGCCCCTACCTGTCAACAGGTGAGTGTGTATTAAAGGTACAGTACCTGTCAACAGGTGAGTGTGTATTAAAGGTGCCCTACCTGTCAACAGGTGAGTGTGTATTAAAGGTGCCCCTACCTGTCAACAGGTGAGTGTGTATTAAAGGTGCCCCTACCTGTCAACAGGTGAGTGTGTATTAAAGGTGCCCCTACCTGTCAACAGGTGAGTGTGTATTAAAGGTGCCCCTACCTGTCAACAGGTGAGTGTGTATTAAAGGTGCCCCTACCTGTCAACAGGTGAGTGTGTATTAAAGGTGCCCCTACCTGTCAACTGGTGAGTGTGTATTAAAGGTGCAGTACCTGTCAACAGGTGAGTGTGTATTAAAGGTACAGTACCTGTGAACAGGTGAGTGTGTATTAAAGGTACAGTACCTGTCAACAGGTGAGTGTGTATTAAAGGTGCAGTACCTGTCAACAGGTGAGTGTGTATTAAAGGTACAGTACCTGTCAACAGGTGAGTGTGTATTAAAGGTAAAGTACCTGTCAACAGGTGAGTGTGTATTAAAGGTACAGTACCTGTCAACAGGTGAGTGTGTATTAAAGGTGCAGTACCTGTCAACAGGTGAGTGTGTATTAAAGGTACAGTACCTGTCAACAGGTGAGTGTGTATTAAAGGTACAGTACCTGTCAACAGGTGAGTGTGTATTAAAGGTGCCCCTACCTGTCAACAGGTGAGTGTGTATTAAAGGTGCAGCACCTGTCAACAGGTGAGTGGGTATTAAAGGTACAGTAGCTGTCAACAGGTGAGTGTGTATTAAAGGTGCAGTACCTGTCAACAGGTGAGTGGGTATTAAAGGTGCAGTACTGTCAACAGGTGAGTGTGTATTAAAGGTGCCCCTACCTGTCAACAGGTGAGTGTGTATTAAAGGTGCCCCTACCTGTCAACAGGTGAGTGTGTATTAAAGGTACAGTAGCTGTCAACAGGTGAGTGTGTATTAAAGGTGCAGTACCTGTCAACAGGTGAGTGGGTATTAAAGGTGCAGTACCTGTCAACAGGTGAGTGTGTATTAAAGGTACAGTACCTGTCAACAGGTGAGTGTGTATTAAAGGTACAGTACCTGTCAACAGGTGAGTGTGTATTAAAGGTGCCCCTACCTGTCAACAGGTGAGTGTGTATTAAAGGTGCCCCTACCTGTCAACAGGTGAGTGTGTATTAAAGGTGCCCCTACCTGTCAACAGGTGAGTGTGTATTAAAGGTACAGTACCTGTCAACAGGTGAGTGTGTATTAAAGGTACAGTACCTGTCAACAGGTGAGTGGGTATTAAAGGTGCCCCTACCTGTCGAACAGGTGAGTGTGTATTAAAGGTACAGTACCTGTCAACAGGATGAGTGTGTATTAAAGGTGCAGTACCTGTCAACAGGTGAGTGTGTATTAAAGGTACAGTACCTGTCAACAGGTGAGTGTGTATTAAAGGTGCAGTACCTGTCAACAGGTGAGTGTGTATAAAGGTGCCCCTACCTGTCAACAGGTGAGTGTGTATTAAAGGTACAGTACCTGTCAACAGGTGAGTGTGTATTAAAGGTGCAGTACCTGTCAACAGGTGAGTGTGTATTAAAGGTGCAGTACCTGTCAACAGGTGAGTGTGTATTAAAGGTGCAGTACCTGTCAACAGGTGAGTGTGTATTAAAGGTGCAGTACCTGTCAACAGGTGAGTGTGTATTAAAGGTACAGTACCTGTCAACAGGTGAGTGTGTATTAAAGGTGCAGTACCTGTCAACAGGTGAGTGTGTATTAAAGGTGCAGTACCTGTCAACAGGTGAGTGTGTATTAAAGGTACAGTACCTGTCAACAGGTGAGTGTGTATTAAAGGTGCAGTACCTGTCAACAGGTGAGTGTGTATTAAAGGTGCAGTACCTGTCAACAGGTGAGTGTGTATTAAAGGTGCAGTACCTGTCAACAGGTGAGTGTGTATTAAAGGTGCAGTACCTGTCAACAGGTGAGTGTGTATTAAAGGTACAGTACCTGTCAACAGGTGAGTGTGTATTAAAGGTGCAGTACCTGTGAACAGGTGAGTGTGTATTAAAGGTACAGTACCTGTCAACAGGTGAGTGTGTATTAAAGGTGCAGTACCTGTCAACAGGTGAGTGTGTATTAAAGGTACAGTACCTGTCAACAGGTGAGTGTGTATTAAAGGTGCAGTACCTGTCAACAGGTGAGTGTGTATTAAAGGTGCCCCTACCTGTCAACAGGTGAGTGTGTATTAAAGGTACAGTACCTGTCAACAGGTGAGTGTGTATTAAAGGTGCAGTACCTGTCAACAGGTGAGTGTGTATTAAAGGTACAGTACCTGTCAACAGGTGAGTGTGTATTAAAGGTACAGTACCTGTCAACAGGTGAGTGTGTATTAAAGGTACAGTACCTGTCAACAGGTGAGTGTGTATTAAAGGTACAGTACCTGTCAACAGGTGAGTGTGTATTAAAGGTGCAGTACCTGTCAACAGGTGAGTGTGTATTAAAGGTACAGTACCTGTCAACAGGTGAGTGTGTATTAAAGGTGCCCCTACCTGTCAACAGGTGAGTGTGTATTAAAGGTGCCCCTACCTGTCAACAGGTGAGTGTGTATTAAAGGTACAGTACCTGTCAACAGGTGAGTGTGTATTAAAGGTGCAGTACCTGTCAACAGGTGAGTGTGTATTAAAGGTACAGTACCTGTGAACAGGTTAGTGTGTATTAAAGGTGCAGTACCTGTCAACAGGTGAGTGTGTATTAAAGGTACAGTACCTGTGAACAGGTGAGTGTGTATTAAAGGTATAGTACCTGTCAACAGGTGAGTGTGTATTAAAGGTACAGTACCTGTCAACAGGTGAGTGTGTATTAAAGGTGCCCCTACCTGTCAACAGGTGAGTGTGTATTAAAAGGTGCCCCTACCTGTCAACAGGTGAGTGTGTATTAAAGGTATAGTACCTGTGAACAGGTGAGTGTGTATTAAAAGGTGCCCCTACCTGTCAACAGGTGAGTGTGTATTAAAGGGACAGTACCTGTGAACAGGTGAGTGTGTATTAAAAGGTGCCCCTACCTGTCAACAGGTGAGTGTGTATTAAAGGTGCAGTACCTGTCAACAGGTGAGTGTGTATTAAAGGTACAGTACCTGTCAACAGGTGAGTGTGTATTAAAGGTGCAGTACCTGTCAACAGGTGAGTGTGTATTAAAAGGTGCCCCTACCTGTCAACAGGTGAGTGTGTATTAAAGGTACAGTACCTGTCAACAGGTGAGTGTGTATTAAAGGTACAGTACCTGTCAACAGGTGAGTGTGTATTAAAGGTGCCCCTACCTGTCAACAGGTGAGTGTGTATTAAAGGTACAGTACCTGTCAACAGGTGAGTGTGTATTAAAGGTGCCCCTACCTGTCAACAGGTGAGTGTGTAATAAAGGTGCAGTACCTGTCAACAGGTGAGTGTGTATTAAAGGTACAGTACCTGTCAACAGGTGAGTGTGTATTAAAAGGTGCCCCTACCTGTCAACAGGTGAGTGTGTATTAAAAGGTGCCCCTACCTGTCAACAGGTGAGTGTGTATTAAAGGTACAGTACCTGTCAACAGGTGAGTGTGTATTAAAGGTACAGTACCTGTCAACAGGTGAGTGGGTATTAAAGGTGCCCCTACCTGTCAACAGGTGAGTGTGTATTAAAGGTGCCCCTACCTGTCAACAGGTGAGTGTGTATTAAAGATACAGTACCTGTCAACAGGTGAGTGTGTATTAAAGGTGCAGTACCTGTCAACAGGTGAGTGTGTATTAAAGATACAGTACCTGTCAACAGGTGAGTGAGTATTAAAGGTGCAGTACCTGTCAACAGGTGAGTGTGTATTAAAGGTGCAGTACCTGTCAACAGGTGAGTGTGTATTAAAGGTACAGTACCTGTCAACAGGTGAGTGTGTATTAAAGGTACAGTACCTGTGAACAGGTGAGTGTGTATTAAAGGTATAGTACCTGTCAACAGGTGAGTGTGTATTAAAGGTACAGTACCTGTCAACAGGTGAGTGTGTATTAAAGGTACAGTACCTGTCAACAGGTGAGTGTGTATTAAAGGTACAGTACCTGTCAACAGGTGAGTGTGTATTAAAGGTATAGTACCTGTCAACAGGTGAGTGTGTATTAAAGGTACAGTACCTGTGAACAGGTGAGTGTGTATTAAAGGTACAGTACCTGTCAACAGGTGAGTGTGTATTAAAGGTACAGTACCTGTCAACAGGTGAGTGTGTATTAAAGGTGCCCCTACCTGTCAACAGGTGAGTGTGTATTAAAGGTGCCCCTACCTGTCAACAGGTGAGTGTGTATTAAAGGTGCAGTACCTGTCAACAGGTGAGTGTGTATTAAAGGTACAGTACCTGTCAACAGGTGAGTGTGTATTAAATGTGCAGTACATGTCAACAGGTGAGTGTGTAATAAAGGTGCAGTACCTGTCAACAGGGGAGTGTGTATTAAAGGTACAGTACCTGTCAACAGGTGAGTGTGTATTAAAGGTGCAGTACCTGTCAACAGGTGAGTGTGTATTAAAGGTACAGTACCTGTCAACAGGTGAGTGTGTATTAAAAGTACAGTACCTGTCAACAGGTGAGTGTGTATTAAATGTGCAGTACCTGTGAACAGGTGAGTGTGTATTAAAGGTACAGTACCTGTCAACAGGTGAGTGTGTATTAAATGTGCAGTACATGTCAACAGGTGAGTGTGTAATAAAGGTGCAGTACCTGTCAACAGGGGAGTGTGTATTAAAGGTACAGTACCTGTCAACAGGTGAGTGTGTATTAAAGGTACAGTACCTGTGAACAGGTGAGTGTGTATTAAAGGTACAGTACCTGTCAACAGGTGAGTGTGTATTAAAGGTACAGTACCTGTCAACAGGTGAGTGTGTATTAAAGGTACAGTACCTGTCAACAGGTGAGTGTGTATTAAAGGTACAGTACCTGTCAACAGGTGAGTGTGTATTAAAGGTACAGTACCTGTCAACAGGTGAGTGTGTATTAAAGGTGCCCCTACCTGTCAACAGGTGAGTGTGTATTAAAGGTGCCCCTACCTGTCAACAGGTGAGTGTGTATTAAAGGTACAGTACCTGTCAACAGGTGAGTGTGTATTAAAGGTGCAGTACCTGTCAACAGGTGAGTGTGTATTAAAGATACAGTACCTGTCAACAGGTGAGTGTGTATTAAAGGGACAGTACCTGTCAACAGGTGAGTGTGTATTAAAGGTGCCCCTACCTGTCAACAGGTGAGTGTGTATTAAAGGTGCAGTACCTGTCAACAGGTGAGTGTGTATTAAAGGTACAGTATCTGTCAACAGGTGAGTGTGTATTAAAGGTGCAGTACCTGTCAACAGGTGAGTGTGTATTAAAGGTACAGTACCTGTCAACAGGTGAGTGTGTATTAAAGGTGCCCCTACCTGTCAACAGGTGAGTGTGTATTAAAGGTGCAGTACCTGTCAACAGGTGAGTGTGTATTAAAGGTACAGTACCTGTCAACAGGTGAGTGTGTATTAAAGGTGCCCCTACCTGTCAACAGGTGAGTGTGTATTAAAGGTGCCCCTACCTGTCAACAGGTGAGTGTGTATTAAAGGTGCCCCTACCTGTCAACAGGTGAGTGTGTATTAAAGGTGCCCCTACCTGTCAACAGGTGAGTGTGTATTAAAGGTGCCCCTACCTGTCAACAGGTGAGTGTGTATTAAAGGTGCCCCTACCTGTCAACAGGTGAGTGTGTATTAAAGGTACAGTACCTGTCAACAGGTGAGTGTGTATTAAAGGTGCCCCTACCTGTCAACAGGTGAGTGTGTATTAAAGGTACAGTACCTGTCAACAGGTGAGTGTGTATTAAAGGTACAGTACCTGTCAACAGGTGAGTGTGTATTAAAGGTGCCCCTACCTGTCAACAGGTGAGTGTGTATTAAAGGTACAGTACCTGTCAACAGGTGAGTGTGTATTAAAGGTACAGTACCTGTCAACAGGTGAGTGTGTATTAAAGGTACAGTACCTGTCAACAGGTGAGTGTGTATTAAAGGTGCAGTACCTGTCAACAGGTGAGTGTGTATTAAAGGTGCCCCTACCTGTCAACAGGTGAGTGTGTATTAAAGGTGCCCCTACCTGTCAACAGGTGAGTGTGTATTAAAGGTGCAGTACCTGTCAACAGGTGAGTGTGTATTAAAGGTGCAGTACCTGTCAACAGGTGAGTGTGTATTAAAGGTGCCCCTACCTGTCAACAGGTGAGTGTGTATTAAAGGTGCAGTACCTGACAACAGGTGAGTGTGTATTAAAGGTGCCCCTACCTGTCAACAGGTGAGTGTGTATTAAAGGTGCCCCTACCTGTCAACAGGTGAGTGTGTATTAAAGGTGCAGTACCTGACAACAGGTGAGTGTGTATTAAAGGTGCCCCTACCTATCAACAGGTGAGTGTGTATTAAAGGTACAGTACCTGTCAACAGGTGAGTGTGTATTAAAGGTGCAGTACCTGTCAACAGGTGAGTGTGTATTAAAGGTGCAGTACCTGTCAACAGGTGAGTGTGTATTAAAAGGTGCAGTACCTGTCAACAGGTGAGTGTGTATTAAAGGTGCAGTACCTGTCAACAGGTGAGTGTGTATTAAAGGTGCAGTACCTGTCAACAGGTGAGTGTGTATTAAAGGTACAGTACCTGTCAACAGGTGAGTGTGTATTAAAGGTGCCCCTACCTGTCAACAGGTGAGTGGGTATTAAAGGTGCCCCTACCTGTCAACAGGTGAGTGTGTATTAAAGGTGCCCCTACCTGTCAACAGGTGAGTGTGTATTAAAGATACAGTACCTGTCAACAGGTGAGTGTGTATTAAAGGTGCAGTACCTGTCAACAGGTGAGTGTGTATTAAAGATACAGTACCTGTCAACAGGTGAGTGTGTATTAAAGGTACAGTACCTGTCAACAGGTGAGTGTGTATTAAAGGTGCCCCTACCTGTCAACAGGTGAGTGTGTATTAAAGGTGCCCCTACCTGTCAACAGGTGAGTGTGTATTAAAGGTACAGTACCTGTCAACAGGTGAGTGTGTATTAAAGGTACAGCACCTGTCAACAGGTGAGTGTGTATTAAAGGTGCCCCTACCTGTCAACAGGTGAGTGTGTATTAAAGGTGCCCCTACCTGTCAACAGGTGAGTGTGTATTAAAGGTACAGTACCTGTCAACAGGTGAGTGTGTATTAAAGGTACAGTACCTGTCAACAGTTGAGTGTGTATTAAAGATACAGTACCTGTCAACAGGTGAGTGTGTATTAAAGGTACAGCACCTGTCAACAGGTGAGTGTGTATTAAAGGTGCCCCTACCTGTCAACAGGTGAGTGTGTATTAAAGGTGCCCCTACCTGTCAACAGGTGAGTGTGTATTAAAGGTGCAGTACCTGTCAACAGGTGAGTGTGTATTAAAGGTGCCCCTACCTGTCAACAGGTGAGTGTGTATTAAAGGTACAGTACCTGTCAACAGGTGAGTGTGTATTAAAGATACAGTACCTGTCAACAGGTGAGTGTGTATTAAAGGTGCAGTACCTGTGAACAGGTGAGTGTGTATTAAAGGTGCAGTACCTGTCAACAGGTGAGTGTGTATTAAAGGTGCAGTACCTGTGAACAGGTGAGTGTGTATTAAAGGTGCCCCTACCTGTCAACAGGTGAGTGTGTATTAAAGATACAGTACCTGTCAACAGGTGAGTGTGTATTAAAGGTGCCCCTACCTGTCAACAGGTGAGTGTGTATTAAAGGTGCAGTACCTGTGAACAGGTGAGTGTGTATTAAAGGTGCAGTACCTGTCAACAGGTGAGTGTGTATTAAAAGTACAGTACCTGTCAACAGGTGAGTGTGTATTAAAGGTGCAGTACCTGTCAACAGGTGAGTGTGTATTAAAGGTACAGTACCTGTCAACAGGTGAGTGTGTATTAAAGGTGCAGTACCTGTGAACAGGTGAGTGTGTATTAAAAGGTGCAGTACCTGTGAACAGGTGAGTGTGTATTAAAGGTGCAGTACCTGTCAACAGGTGAGTGTGTATTAAAGGTGCAGTACCGGTCAACAGGTGAGTGTGTATTAAAGGTGCCCCTACCTGTCAACAGGTGAGTGTGTATTAAAGGTGCAGTACCTGTCAACAGGTGAGTGTGTATTAAAGGTACAGTACCTGTGAACAGGTGAGTGTGTATTAAAGGTGCCCCTACCTGTCAACAGGTGAGTGGGTATTAAAGGTGCCCCTACCTGTCAACAGGTGAGTGTGTATTAAAGGTGCCCCTACCTGTCAACAGGTGAGTGTGTATTAAAGGTACAGTACCTGTCAACAGGTGAGTGTGTATTAAAGGTACAGTACCTGTCAACAGGTGAGTGTGTATTAAAGGTACAGTACCTGTCAACAGGTGAGTGTGTATTAAAGGTGCAGTACCTGTCAACAGGTGAGTGTGTATTAAAGATACAGTACCTGTCAACAGGTGAGTGTGTATTAAAGGTACAGTACCTGTCAACAGGTGAGTGTGTATTAAAGGTACAGTACCTGTCAACAGGTGAGTGTGTATTAAAGATACTGTACCTGTCAACAGGTGAGTGTGTATTAAAGGTGCAGTACCTGTCAACAGGTGAGTGTGTATTAAAGGTACAGTACCTGTCAACAGGTGAGTGTGTATTAAAGGTGCCCCTACCTGTCAACAGGTGAGTGTGTATTAAAGGTGCCCCTACCTGTCAACAGGTGAGTGTGTATTAAAGGTGCAGTACCTGTCAACAGGTGAGTGTGTATTAAAGGTACAGTACCTGTCAACAGGTGAGTGTGTATTAAAGGTACAGTACCTGTCAACAGGTGAGTGTGTATTAAAAGTACAGTACCTGTCAACAGGTGAGTGTGTATTAAAGGTGCAGTACCTGTCAACAGGTGAGTGTGTATTAAAGGTACAGTACCTGTGAACAGGTGAGTGTGTATTAAAAGGTGCAGTACCTGTCAACAGGTGAGTGTGTATTAAAGGTGCAGTACCTGTGAACAGGTGAGTGTGTATTAAAGGTGCAGTACCTGTGAACAGGTGAGTGTGTATTAAAGGTGCAGTACCTGTCAACAGGTGAGTGTGTATTAAAGGTACAGTACCTGTCAACAGGTGAGTGTGTATTAAAGGTACAGTACCTGTCAACAGGTGAGTGTGTATTAAAGGTACATCACCTGTCAACAGGTGAGTGTGTATTAAAGGTGCCCCTACCTGTCAACAGGTGAGTGTGTATTAAAGGTGCCCCTACCTGTCAACAGGTGAGTGTGTATTAAAAGGTACAGTACCTGTCAACAGGTGAGTGTGTATTAAAGGTACAGTACCTGTCAACAGGTGAGTGTGTATTAAAGGTACAGTACCTGTCAACAGGTGAGTGTGTATTAAAGGTGCCCCTACCTGTCAACAGGTGAGTGTGTATTAAAGGTGCAGTACCTGTCAACAGGTGAGTGTGTATTAAAAGGTGCAGTACCTGTCAACAGGTGAGTGTGTATTAAAGGTGCAGTACCTGTCAACAGGTGAGTGTGTATTAAAAGGTGCAGTACCTGTCAACAGGTGAGTGTGTATTAAAGGGACAGTACCTGTGAACAGGTGAGTGTGTATTAAAGGTGCCCCTACCTGTCAACAGGTGAGTGTGTATTAAAGGTACAGTACCTGTCAACAGGTGAGTGTGTATTAAAGGGACAGTACCTGTGAACAGGTGAGTGTGTATTAAAGGTACAGTACCGGTCAACAGTTGAGTGTGTATTAAAGGTGCCCCTACCTGTCAACAGGTGAGTGTGTATTAAAGGTACAGTACCTGTCAACAGGTGAGTGTGTATTAAAGGGACAGTACCTGTGAACAGGTGAGTGTGTATTAAAGGTGCCCCTACCTGTGAACAGGTGAGTGTGTATTAAAGGTACAGTACCGGTCAACAGTTGAGTGTGTATTAAAAGGGACAGTACCTGTCAACAGGTGAGTGTGTATTAAAGGTGCCCCTACCTGTGAACAGGTGAGTGTGTATTAAAGGTACAGTACCTGTCAACAGGTGAGTGTGTATTAAAGGTGCAGTACCTGTGAACAGGTGAGTGTGTATTAAAGGTGCAGTACCTGTGAACAGGTGAGTGTGTATTAAAGGTGCCCCTACCTGTCAACAGGTGAGTGTGTATTAAAGGTGCCCCTACCTGTCAACAGTTGAGTGTGTATTAAAAGGTGCAGTACCTGTCAACAGGTGAGTGTGTATTAAAGGGACAGTACCTGTCAACAGGTGAGTGTGTATTAAAGGTACAGTACCTGTCAACAGGTGAGTGTGTATTAAAGGTACAGTACCTGTCAACAGGTGAGTGTGTATTAAAGGTACAGTACCTGTCAACAGGTGAGTGTGTATTAAAGGTGCAGTACCTGTCAACAGGTGAGTGTGTATTAAAGGTGCAGTACCTGTCAACAGGTGAGTGTGTATTAAAGGTACAGTACCTGTCAACAGGTGAGTGTGTATTAAAGGTACAGTACCTGTCAACAGGTGAGTGTGTATTAAAGGTGCAGTACCTGTCAACAGGTGAGTGTGTATTAAAGGTACAGTACCTGTCAACAGGTGAGTGTGTATTAAAGGGACAGTACCTGTGAACAGGTGAGTGTGTATTAAAGGTGCCCCTACCTGTCAACAGGTGAGTGTGTATTAAAGGTACAGTACCTGTCAACAGGTGAGTGTGTATTAAAGGGACAGTACCTGTGAACAGGTGAGTGTGTATTAAAGGTACAGTACCGGTCAACAGTTGAGTGTGTATTAAAGGTGCCCTTCCTGTCAACAGGTGAGTGTGTATTAAAGGTACAGTACCTGTCAACAGGTGAGTGTGTATTAAAGGGACAGTACCTGTGAACAGGTGAGTGTGTATTAAAGGTGCCCCTACCTGTGAACAGGTGAGTGTGTATTAAAGGTACAGTACCGGTCAACAGTTGAGTGTGTATTAAAGGTGCCCCTACCTGTCAACAGGTGAGTGTGTATTAAAGGTACAGTACCTGTCAACAGGTGAGTGTGTATTAAAGGGACAGTACCTGTGAACAGGTGAGTGTGTATTAAAAGGTGCAGTACCTGTGAACAGGTGAGTGTGTATTAAAAGGTGCAGTACCTGTGAACAGGTGAGTGTGTATTAAAAGGTGCCCCTACCTGTCAACAGGTGAGTGTGTATTAAAGGGACAGTACCTGTGAACAGGTGAGTGTGTATTAAAGGTACAGTACCTGTGAACAGGTGAGTGTGTATTAAAGGTACAGTACCTGTGAACAGGTGAGTGTGTATTAAAGGTACAGTACCTGTCAACAGGTGAGTGTGTATTAAAGGTACAGTACCTGTCAACAGGTGAGTGTGTATTAAAGGTGCAGTACCTGTCAACAGGTGAGTGTGTATTAAAGGTGCAGTACCTGTGAACAGGTGAGTGTGTATTAAAGGTGCAGTACCTGTGAACAGGTGAGTGTGTATTAAAGGTGCAGTACCTGTGAACAGGTGAGTGTGTATTAAAGGTGCAGTACCGGTCAACAGGTGAGTGTGTATTAAAGGTGCAGTACCTGTGAACAGGTGAGTGTGTATTAAAGGTGCAGTACCGGTCAACAGGTGAGTGTGTATTAAAGGTGCAGTACCTGTGAACAGGTGAGTGTGTATTAAAGGTGCAGTACCTGTGAACAGGTGAGTGTGTATTAAAGGTACAGTACCTGTCAACAGGTGAGTGTGTATTAAAGGTACAGTACCTGTCAACAGGTGAGTGTGTATTAAAGGTACAGTACCTGTCAACAGGTGAGTGTGTATTAAAGGTGCCCCTACCTGTCAACAGGTGAGTGTGTATTAAAGGTGTAGTACCTGTCAACAGGTGAGTGTGTATTAAAGGTACAGTACCTGTCAACAGGTGAGTGTGTATTAAAGGTACAGTACCTGTCAACAGGTGAGTGTGTATTAAAGGTGCAGTACCTGTCAACAGGTGAGTGTGTATTAAAGGTACAGTACCTGTCAACAGGTGAGTGTGTATTAAAGGTACAGTACCTGTCAACAGGTGAGTGTGTATTAAAGGTGCAGTACCTGTCAACAGGTGAGTGTGTATTAAAGGTGCAGTACCTGTGAACAGGTGAGTGTGTATTAAAGGTGCAGTACCTGTCAACAGGTGAGTGTGTATTAAAGGTACAGTACCTGTCAACAGGTGAGTGTGTATTAAAGGTGCAGTACCTGTCAACAGGTGAGTGTGTATTAAAGGTACAGTACCTGTGAACAGGTGAGTGTGTATTAAAGGTGCAGTACCTGTCAACAGGTGAGTGTGTATTAAAGGTGCAGTACCTGTCAACAGGTGAGTGTGTATTAAAGGTGCCCCTACCTGTCAACAGGTGAGTGTGTATTAAAGGTATAGTACCTGTCAACAGGTGAGTGTGTATTAAAGGTACAGTACCTGTCAACAGGTGAGTGTGTATTAAAGGTATAGTACCTGTCAACAGGTGAGTGTGTATTAAAGGTATAGTACCTGTCAACAGGTGAGTGTGTATTAAAGGTACAGTACCTGTCAACAGGTGAGTGTGTATTAAAGGTATAGTACCTGTCAACAGGTGAGTGTGTATTAAAGGTACAGTACCTGTCAACAGGTGAGTGTGTATTAAAGGTGCAGTACCTGTCAACAGGTGAGTGTGTATTAAAGGGACAGTACCTGTGAACAGGTGAGTGTGTATTAAAGGTGCCCCTACCTGTCAACAGGTGAGTGTGTATTAAAGGTGCAGTACCTGTGAACAGGTGAGTGTGTATTAAAGGTACAGTACCTGTCAACAGGTGAGTGTGTATTAAAGGTACAGTACCTGTCAACAGGTGAGTGTGTATTAAAGGTGCAGTACCTGTCAACAGGTGAGTGTGTATTAAAGGTACAGTACCTGTCAACAGGTGAGTGTGTATTAAAGGTACAGTACCTGTCAACAGGTGAGTGTGTATTAAAGGTGCAGTACCTGTCAACAGGTGAGTGTGTATTAAAGGTACAGTACCTGTGAACAGGTGAGTGTGTATTAAAGGTGCAGTACCTGTCAACAGGTGAGTGTGTATTAAAGGTGCAGTACCTGTCAACAGGTGAGTGTGTATTAAAGGTACAGTACCTGTCAACAGGTGAGTGTGTATTAAAGGTGCAGTACCTGTCAACAGGTGAGTGTGTATTAAAGGTGCCCCTACCTGTCAACAGGTGAGTGTGTATTAAAGGTGCAGTACCTGTCAACAGGTGAGTGTGTATTAAAGGTACAGTACCTGTCAACAGGTGAGTGTGTATTAAAGGTACAGTACCTGTCAACAGGTGAGTGTGTATTAAAGGTGCCCCTACCTGTCAACAGGTGAGTGTGTATTAAAGGTATAGTACCTGTCAACAGGTGAGTGTGTATTAAAGGTACAGTACCTGTCAACAGGTGAGTGTGTATTAAAGGTGCCCCTACCTGTCAACAGGTGAGTGTGTATTAAAGGTACAGTACCTGTCAACAGGTGAGTGTGTATTAAAGGTGCCCCTACCTGTCAACAGGTGAGTGTGTATTAAAGGTGCCCCTACCTGTCAACAGGTGAGTGTGTATTAAAGGTGCAGTACCTGACAACAGGTGAGTGTGTATTAAAGGTGCCCCTACCTATCAACAGGTGAGTGTGTATTAAAGGTACAGTACCTGTCAACAGGTGAGTGTGTATTAAAGGTACAGTACCTGTCAACAGGTGAGTGTGTATTAAAGGTACAGTACCGGTCAACAGGTGAGTGTGTATTAAAGGTGCCCCTACCTGTCAACAGGTGAGTGTGTATTAAAGGTATAGTACCTGTCAACAGGTGAGTGTGTATTAAAGGTACAGTACCTGTCAACAGGTGAGTGTGTATTAAAGGTGCCCCTACCTGTCAACAGGTGAGTGTGTATTAAAGGTACAGTACCTGTCAACAGGTGAGTGTGTATTAAAAGGTACAGTACCTGTCAACAGGTGAGTGTGTATTAAAGGTGCAGTACCTGTCAACAGGTGAGTGTGTATTAAAGGTGCAGTACCTGTCAACAGGTGAGTGTGTATTAAAGGTGCCCCTACCTGTCAACAGGTGAGTGGGTATTAAAGGTGCCCCTACCTGTCAACAGGTGAGTGTGTATTAAAGGTGCCCCTACCTGTCAACAGGTGAGTGTGTATTAAAGATACAGTACCTGTCAACAGGTGAGTGTGTATTAAAGATACAGTACCTGTCAACAGGTGAGTGTGTATTAAAGGTACAGTACCTGTCAACAGGTGAGTGTGTATTAAAGGTGCCCCTACCTGTCAACAGGTGAGTGTGTATTAAAGATACAGTACCTGTCAACAGGTGAGTGTGTATTAAAGGTACAGTACCTGTCAACAGGTGAGTGTGTATTAAAGGTACAGTACCTGTCAACAGGTGAGTGTGTATTAAAGGTGCCCCTACCTGTCAACAGGTGAGTGTGTATTAAAGGTGCCCCTACCTGTCAACAGGTGAGTGTGTATTAAAGGTGCAGTACCTGTCAACAGGTGAGTGTGTATTAAAGGTACAGTACCTGTCAACAGGTGAGTGTGTATTAAAGGTGCAGTACCTGTCAACAGGTGAGTGTGTATTAAAGGTGCCCCTACCTGTCAACAGGTGAGTGGGTATTAAAGGTGCAGTACCTGTCAACAGGTGAGTGTGTATTAAAGGTGCAGTACCTGTGAACAGGTGAGTGTGTATTAAAGGTGCCCCTACCTGTCAACAGGTGAGTGGGTATTAAAGGTGCAGTACCTGTCAACAGGTGAGTGAGTATTAAAGGTACAGTACCTGTCAACTGGTGAGTGTGTATTAAAGGTACAGTACCTGTCAACAGGTGAGTGTGTATTAAAGGTACAGTACCTGTCAACTGGTGAGTGTGTATTAAAGGTGCAGTACCTGTCAACAGGTGAGTGTGTATTAAAGGTACAGTACCTGTCAACAGGTGAGTGTGTATTAAAGGTACAGTACCTGTCAACAGGTGAGTGTGTATTAAAGGTGCAGTACCTGTCAACAGGTGAGTGTGTATTAAAGGTACAGTACCTGTCAACAGGTGAGTGTGTATTAAAGGTGCCCCTACCTGTCAACAGGTGAGTGTGTATTAAAGGTGCAGTACCTGTGAACAGGTGAGTGTGTATTAAAGGTACAGTACCTGTCAACAGGTGAGTGTGTATTAAAGGTACAGTACCTGTCAACAGGTGAGTGTGTATTAAAGGTACAGTACCTGTCAACAGGTGAGTGTGTATTAAAGGTACAGTACCTGTCAACAGTTGAGTGTGTATTAAAGATACAGTACCTGTCAACAGGTGAGTGTGTATTAAAGGTGCAGTACCTGTCAACAGGTGAGTGTGTATTAAAGGTGCAGTACCTGTCAACAGGTGAGTGTGTATTAAAGGTACAGTACCTGTCAACAGGTGAGTGTGTATTAAAGGTGCAGTACCTGTGAACAGGTGAGTGTGTATTAAAGGTGCAGTACCTGTCAACAGGTGAGTGTGTATTAAAGGTGCAGTACCTGTCAACAGGTGAGTGTGTATTAAAGGTACAGTACCTGTCAACAGGTGAGTGTGTATTAAAGGTACAGTACCTGTCAACAGGTGAGTGTGTATTAAAGGTGCAGTACCTGTGAACAGGTGAGTGTGTATTAAAAGGTGCAGTACCTGTGAACAGGTGAGTGTGTATTAAAGGTGCAGTACCTGTCAACAGGTGAGTGTGTATTAAAGGTACAGTACCGGTCAACAGGTGAGTGTGTATTAAAGGTGCCCCTACCTGTCAACAGGTGAGTGTGTATTAAAGGTGCAGTACCTGTCAACAGGTGAGTGTGTATTAAAGGTATAGTACCTGTCAACAGGTGAGTGTGTATTAAAGGTACAGTACCTGTCAACAGGTGAGTGTGTATTAAAGGTACAGTACCTGTCAACAGGTGAGTGTGTATTAAAGGTGCCCCTACCTGTCAACAGGTGAGTGTGTATTAAAGGTGCCCCTACCTGTCAACAGGTGAGTGTGTATTAAAGGTGCCCCTACCTGTCAACAGGTGAGTGTGTATTAAAGGTGCCCCTACCTGTCAACAGGTGAGTGTGTATTAAAGGTGCAGTACCTGTCAACAGGTGAGTGTGTATTAAAGGTACAGTACCTGTCAACAGGTGAGTGTGTATTAAAGGTGCAGTACCTGTGAACAGGTGAGTGTGTATTAAAGGTGCAGTACCTGTGAACAGGTGAGTGTGTATTAAAGGTGCCCCTACCTGTCAACAGGTGAGTGTGTATTAAAGGTGCAGTACCTGTCAACAGGTGAGTGTGTATTAAAGGTGCAGTACCTGTCAACAGGTGAGTGTGTATTAAAGGTGCAGTACCTGTCAACAGGTGAGTGTGTATTAAAGGTACAGTACCTGTCAACAGGTGAGTGTGTATTAAAGGTGCAGTACCTGTCAACAGGTGAGTGTGTATTAAAGGTACAGTACCTGTCAACAGGTGAGTGTGTATTAAAGGTGCAGTACCTGTCAACAGGTGAGTGTGTATTAAAAGTACAGTACCTGTCAACAGGTGAGTGTGTATTAAAGGTGCAGTACCTGTCAACAGGTGAGTGTGTATTAAAAGTACAGTACCTGTCAACAGGTGAGTGTGTATTAAAGGTGCAGTACCTGTCAACAGGTGAGTGTGTATTAAAGGTACAGTACCTGTCAACAGGTGAGTGTGTATTAAAGGTGCCCCTACCTGTCAACAGGTGAGTGTGTATTAAAGGTGCCCCTACCTGTCAACAGGTGAGTGTGTATTAAAGGTGCAGTACCTGTCAACAGGTGAGTGTGTATTAAAGGTACAGTACCTGTCAACAGGTGAGTGTGTATTAAAGGTGCAGTACCTGTGAACAGGTGAGTGTGTATTAAAGGTGCAGTACCTGTGAACAGGTGAGTGTGTATTAAAGGTGCCCCTACCTGTCAACAGGTGAGTGTGTATTAAAGGTGCAGTACCTGTCAACAGGTGAGTGTGTATTAAAGGTGCAGTACCTGTCAACAGGTGAGTGTGTATTAAAGGTGCAGTACCTGTCAACAGGTGAGTGTGTATTAAAAGTACAGTACCTGTCAACAGGTGAGTGTGTATTAAAGGTGCAGTACCTGTCAACAGGTGAGTGTGTATTAAAGGTACCCCTACCTGTCAACAGGTGAGTGGGTATTAAAGGTGCCCCTACCTGTCAACAGGTGAGTGTGTATTAAAGGTACAGTACCTGTCAACAGGTGAGTGTGTATTAAAGGTGCCCCTACCTGTCAACAGGTGAGTGTGTATTAAAGGTACAGTACCTGTCAACAGGTGAGTGTGTATTAAAAGGTACAGTACCTGTCAACAGGTGAGTGTGTATTAAAGGTGCAGTACCTGTCAACAGGTGAGTGTGTATTAAAGGTGCAGTACCTGTCAACAGGTGAGTGTGTATTAAAGGTGCCCCTACCTGTCAACAGGTGAGTGGGTATTAAAGGTGCCCCTACCTGTCAACAGGTGAGTGTGTATTAAAGGTGCCCCTACCTGTGAACAGGTGAGTGTGTATTAAAGATACAGTACCTGTCAACAGGTGAGTGTGTATTAAAGATACAGTACCTGTCAACAGGTGAGTGTGTATTAAAGGTACAGTACCTGTCAACAGGTGAGTGTGTATTAAAGGTGCCCCTACCTGTCAACAGGTGAGTGTGTATTAAAGATACAGTACCTGTCAACAGGTGAGTGTGTATTAAAGGTACAGTACCTGTCAACAGGTGAGTGTGTATTAAAGGTACAGTACCTGTCAACAGGTGAGTGTGTATTAAAGGTGCCCCTACCTGTCAACAGGTGAGTGTGTATTAAAGGTGCCCCTACCTGTCAACAGGTGAGTGTGTATTAAAGGTGCAGTACCTGTCAACAGGTGAGTGTGTATTAAAGGTACAGTACCTGTCAACAGGTGAGTGTGTATTAAAGGTGCCCCTACCTGTCAACAGGTGAGTGTGTATTAAAGGTGCAGTACCTGTCAACAGGTGAGTGTGTATTAAAGGTGCCCCTACCTGTCAACAGGTGAGTGTGTATTAAAGGTGCAGTACCTGTCAACAGGTGAGTGTGTATTAAAGGTGCAGTACCTGTCAACAGGTGAGTGTGTATTAAAGGTACAGTACCTGTCAACAGTTGAGTGTGTATTAAAGATACAGTACCTGTCAACAGGTGAGTGTGTATTAAAGGTGCAGTACCTGTCAACAGGTGAGTGTGTATTAAAGGTGCAGTACCTGTCAACAGGTGAGTGTGTATTAAAGGTGCCCCTACCTGTCAACAGGTGAGTGTGTATTAAAGGTACAGTACCTGTCAACAGGTGAGTGTGTATTAAAGGTACAGTACCTGTCAACAGGTGAGTGTGTATTAAAGGTACAGTACCTGTCAACAGGTGAGTGTGTATTAAAGGTGCAGTACCTGTCAACAGGTGAGTGTGTATTAAAGGTGCAGTACCTGTCAACAGGTGAGTGTGTATTAAAGGTGCAGTACCTGTCAACAGGTGAGTGTGTATTAAAGGTATAGTACCTGTCAACAGGTGAGTGTGTATTAAAGGTACAGTACCTGTCAACAGGTGAGTGTGTATTAAAGGTACAGTACCTGTGAACAGGTGAGTGTGTATTAAAGATACAGTACCTGTCAACAGGTGAGTGTGTATTAAAGGTGCAGTACCTGTCAACAGGTGAGTGTGTATTAAAGGTACAGTACCTGTCAACAGGTGAGTGTGTATTAAAGGTGCCCCTACCTGTCAACAGGTGAGTGTGTATTAAAGGTGCCCCTACCTGTCAACAGGTGAGTGTGTATTAAAGGTGCCCCTACCTGTCAACAGGTGAGTGTGTATTAAAGATACAGTACCTGTCAACAGGTGAGTGTGTATTAAAGGTGCAGTACCTGTCAACAGGTGAGTGTGTATTAAAGGTACAGTACCTGTCAACAGGTGAGTGTGTATTAAAGGTACAGTACCTGTCAACAGGTGAGTGTGTATTAAAGGTACAGTACCTGTCAACAGGTGAGTGTGTATTAAAGGTGCAGTACCTGTGAACAGGTGAGTGTGTATTAAAGGTACAGTACCTGTCAACAGGTGAGTGTGTATTAAAGGTACAGTACCTGTCAACAGGTGAGTGTGTATTAAAGGTACAGTACCTGTCAACAGGTGAGTGTGTATTAAAGGTGCCCCTACCTGTCAACAGGTGAGTGTGTATTAAAGGTGCCCCTACCTGTCAACAGGTGAGTGTGTATTAAAGGTGCAGTACCTGTCAACAGGTGAGTGTGTATTAAAGGTACAGTACCTGTCAACAGGTGAGTGTGTATTAAAGGTGCAGTACCTGTGAACAGGTGAGTGTGTATTAAAGTTGCAGTACCTGTGAACAGGTGAGTGTGTATTAAAGGTGCAGTACCTGTGAACAGGTGAGTGTGTATTAAAAGGTGCAGTACCTGTCAACAGGTGAGTGTGTATTAAAGGTGCAGTACCTGTCAACAGGTGAGTGTGTATTAAAGGTGCAGTACCTGTCAACAGGTGAGTGTGTATTAAAGGTACAGTACCTGTCAACAGGTGAGTGTGTATTAAAGGTACAGTACCTGTCAACAGGTGAGTGTGTATTAAAAGGTGCAGTACCTGTGAACAGGTGAGTGTGTATTAAAGGTGCAGTACCTGTGAACAGGTGAGTGTGTATTAAAGGTACAGTACCTGTCAACAGGTGAGTGTGTATTAAAGGTGCAGTACCTGTCAACAGGTGAGTGTGTATTAAAGGTACAGTACCTGTCAACAGGTGAGTGTGTATTAAAGGTGCAGTACCTGTCAACAGGTGAGTGTGTATTAAAGGTGCCCCTACCTGTCAACAGGTGAGTGTGTATTAAAGGTACAGTACCTGTCAACAGGTGAGTGTGTATTAAAGGTACAGTACCTGTCAACAGGTGAGTGTGTATTAAAGGTGCAGTACCTGTCAACAGGTGAGTGTGTATTAAAGGTACAGTACCTGTGAACAGGTGAGTGTGTATTAAAGGTGCAGTACCTGTGAACAGGTGAGTGTGTATTAAAGGTACAGTACCTGTCAACAGGTGAGTGTGTATTAAAGGTACAGTACCTGTCAACAGGTGAGTGTGTATTAAAGGTACAGTACCTGTCAACAGGTGAGTGTGTATTAAAGGTACAGTACCTGTCAACAGGTGAGTGTGTATTAAAGGTACAGTACCTGTCAACAGGTGAGTGTGTATTAAAGTTGCAGTACCTGTCAACAGGTGAGTGTGTATTAAAGGTGCCCCTACCTGTCAACAGGTGAGTGTGTATTAAAGGTACAGTACCTGTCAACAGGTGAGTGTGTATTAAAGGTACAGTACCTGTCAACAGGTGAGTGTGTATTAAAGTTGCAGTACCTGTCAACAGGTGAGTGTGTATTAAAGGTGCAGTACCTGTCAACAGGTGAGTGTGTATTAAAGTTGCAGTACCTGTCAACAGGTGAGTGTGTATTAAAGTTGCAGTACCTGTCAACAGGTGAGTGTGTATTAAAGGTACAGTACCTGTCAACAGGTGAGTGTGTATTAAAGTTGCAGTACCTGTCAACAGGTGAGTGTGTATTAAAGGTACAGTACCTGTCAACAGGTGAGTGTGTATTAAAGTTGCAGTACCTGTCAACAGGTGAGTGTGTATTAAAGGTGCCCCTACCTGTCAACAGGTGAGTGTGTATTAAAGGTACAGTACCTGTCAACAGGTGAGTGTGTATTAAAGGTGCAGTACCTGTGAACAGGTGAGTGTGTATTAAAGGTACAGTACCTGTCAACAGGTGAGTGTGTATTAAAGGTACAGTACCTGACAACAGGTGAGTGTGTATTAAAGGTACAGTACCTGTCAACAGGTGAGTGTGTATTAAAGGTGCAGTACCTGTGAACAGGTGAGTGTGTATTAAAGGTACAGTACCTGTCAACAGGTGAGTGTGTATTAAAGGTATAGTACCTGTCAACAGGTGAGTGTGTATTAAAAGGTACAGTACCTGTCAACAGGTGAGTGTGTATTAAAGGTACAGTACCTGTCAACAGGTGAGTGTGTATTAAAGGTACAGTACCTGTCAACAGGTGAGTGTGTATTAAAGGTGCCCCTACCTGTCAACAGGTGAGTGTGTATTAAAGGTACAGTACCTGTCAACAGGTGAGTGTGTATTAAAGGTACAGTACCTGTCAACAGGTGAGTGTGTATTAAAGGTACAGTACCTGTCAACAGGTGAGTGTGTATTAAAGGTACAGTACCTGTCAACAGGTGAGTGTGTATTAAAGGTGCAGTACCTGTCAACAGGTGAGTGTGTATTAAAGGTGCCCCTACCTGTCAACAGGTGAGTGTGTATTAAAGGTGCCCCTACCTGTCAACAGGTGAGTGTGTATTAAAGGTGCCCCTACCTGTCAACAGGTGAGTGTGTATTAAAGGTACAGTACCTGTGAACAGGTGAGTGTGTATTAAAGGTGCAGTACCTGTCAACAGGTGAGTGTGTATTAAAGGTACAGTACCTGTCAACAGGTGAGTGTGTATTAAAGGTGCCCCTACCTGTCAACAGGTGAGTGTGTATTAAAGGTACCCCTACCTGTCAACAGGTGAGTGGGTATTAAAGGTGCCCCTACCTGTCAACAGGTGAGTGTGTATTAAAGGTGCAGTACCTGTCAACAGGTGAGTGTGTATTAAAGGTACAGTACCTGTCAACAGGTGAGTGTGTATTAAAGGTGCCCCTACCTGTCAACAGGTGAGTGTGTATTAAAGGTACAGTACCTGTCAACAGGTGAGTGTGTATTAAAGGTACAGTACCTGTCAACAGGTGAGTGTGTATTAAAGGTGCAGTACCTGTCAACAGGTGAGTGTGTATTAAAAGTACATTACCTGTCAACAGGTGAGTGTGTATTAAAGGTGCCCCTACCTGTCAACAGGTGAGTGTGTATTAAAGTTGCAGTACCTGTGAACAGGTGAGTGTGTATTAAAGGTACAGTACCTGTCAACAGGTGAGTGTGTATTAAAGGGACAGTACCTGTCAACAGGTGAGTGTGTATTAAAGGTGCAGTACCTGTCAACAGGTGAGTGTGTATTAAAGGTACAGTACCTGTCAACAGGTGAGTGTGTATTAAAGGTGCAGTACCTGTCAACAGGTGAGTGTGTATTAAAAGTACAGTACCTGTCAACAGGTGAGTGTGTATTAAAAGGTGCAGTACCTGTGAACAGGTGAGTGTGTATTAAAGTTGCAGTACCTGTGAACAGGTGAGTGTGTATTAAAGGTGCCCCTACCTGTCAACAGGTGAGTGTGTATTAAAGTTGCAGTACCTGTGAACAGGTGAGTGTGTATTAAAGGTACAGTACCTGTCAACAGGTGAGTGTGTATTAAAGGTACAGTACCTGTCAACAGGTGAGTGTGTATTAAAGGTACAGTACCTGTCAACAGGTGAGTGTGTATTAAAGGTACAGTACCTGTCAACAGGTGAGTGTGTATTAAAGGTGCAGTACCTGTGAACAGGTGAGTGTGTATTAAAGGTGCAGTACCTGTGAACAGGTGAGTGTGTATTAAAAGGTGCAGTACCTGTCAACAGGTGAGTGTGTATTAAAGGTGCAGTACCTGTCAACAGGTGAGTGTGTATTAAAGGTGCAGTACCTGTGAACAGGTGAGTGTGTATTAAAGGTGCAGTACCTGTGAACAGGTGAGTGTGTATTAAAGGTGCAGTACCTGTGAACAGGTGAGTGTGTATTAAAAGGTGCAGTACCTGTCAACAGGTGAGTGTGTATTAAAGGTGCAGTACCTGTCAACAGGTGAGTGTGTATTAAAGGTGCAGTACCTGTCAACAGGTGAGTGTGTATTAAAGGTACAGTACCTGTCAACAGGTGAGTGTGTATTAAAAGGTGCAGTACCTGTCAACAGGTGAGTGTGTATTAAAGGTGCCCCTACCTGTCAACAGGTGAGTGTGTATTAAAGGTGCAGTACCTGTCAACAGGTGAGTGTGTATTAAAGGTGCAGTACCTGTCAACAGGTGAGTGTGTATTAAAGGTGCAGTACCTGTGAACAGGTGAGTGTGTATTAAAGGTGCAGTACCTGTCAACAGGTGAGTGTGTATTAAAGGTACAGTACCTGTCAACAGGTGAGTGTGTATTAAAGGTACAGTACCTGTCAACAGGTGAGTGTGTATTAAAGGTACAGTACCTGTGAACAGGTGAGTGTGTATTAAAGGTACAGTACCTGTCAACAGGTGAGTGTGTATTAAAGGTGCCCCTACCTGTCAACAGGTGAGTGTGTATTAAAGGTACAGTACCTGTCAACAGGTGAGTGTGTATTAAAGGTGCAGTACCTGTGAACAGGTGAGTGTGTATTAAAGGTGCAGTACCTGTCAACAGGTGAGTGTGTATTAAAGGTACAGTACCTGTCAACAGGTGAGTGTGTATTAAAGGTGCCCCTACCTGTCAACAGGTGAGTGTGTATTAAAGGTGCAGTACCTGTCAACAGGTGAGTGTGTATTAAAGGTACAGTACCTGTCAACAGGTGAGTGTGTATTAAAGGTGCAGTACCTGTCAACAGGTGAGTGTGTATTAAAGGTGCAGTACCTGTGAACAGGTGAGTGTGTATTAAAGGTGCAGTACCTGTGAACAGGTTAGTGTGTATTAAAGGTGCAGTACCTGTGAACAGGTGAGTGTGTATTAAAGGTGCAGTACCTGTCAACAGGTTAGTGTGTATTAAAGGTGCAGTACCTGTGAACAGGTGAGTGTGTATTAAAGATACAGTACCTGTCAACAGGTGAGTGTGTATTAAAGATACAGTACCTGTGAACAGGTGAGTGTGTATTAAAAGGTGCAGTACCTGTGAACAGGTGAGTGTGTATTAAAGGTGCCCCTACCTGTCAACAGGTGTGTGTGTATTAAAGGTGCAGTACCTGTGAACAGGTGAAGACCATGTGAGGATTCTTCTCCATCAGTCTGATTACAGTCACCCAGCTCCTAGCACACTTCCTGATGGTCTCCTCATAGGGCCAAAGCCAGGCTAGAGAGAGACAGGGACAGAGCAGGGTGGAGCATCAGTACACAGTGGAGCATCATTACACAGTGGAGCATCAGTACACAGTGGAGCATCAGTACACGGTGGAGCATCAGTACACGGTGGAGCATCATTACACAGTGGAGCATCAGTACACAGTGGAGCATCAGTACACAGTGGAGCATCAGTACACAGTGGAGCATCAGTACACAGTGGAGCATCATTATACAGTGGAGCATCATTACACAGTGGGGCATCAGTACACAGTGGAGCATCAGTACACAGTGGAGCATCAGTACACAGTGGAGCATCAGTCCACAGTGGAGCATCAGTCCACAGTGGAGCATCAGTACACAGTGGAGCATCAGTACACAGTGGAGCATCAGTACACAGTGGAGCATCAGTACACAGTGGAGCATCAGTACACGGTGGGGCATCAGTACACAGTGGAGCATCAGTACACGGTGCGGCATCAGTACAGGAGAACTCAATACATGCACATAGACTAAACAAAAGCAGTAATCTTGAAAGGTAACTGAGATGTTCACCTGAGTCAATGTGACAGTGTCCCATAGCGTGAACAGTGTGCTGGCTCTGTCCATTCCTCTGGCTGAAGAACTTCTGAGCCAGACTCCGGGCCGCAGGAAATGAGCTGGGATTGGTCGGCTCACACAGGTTCACCATCTCATTGGCTGTGAACAGAGCCTGGTACCCACGCTGCTCCCCCTCACCCAGCAGCTGAGAGGAGGCAGGACAAGACAGGACAAGACAGGACAAGACAGGACCAGGCAGGACCAGGCAGGACAAGACAGGACCAGGCAGGACAAGACAGGACAAGACAGGACAAGACAGGACCATAAGAAAGCAGGAACAGAACAGGAGAAACACACTGACTACAGTTTACAGTTACACTTCTTTACAGTTACGCTTCATTACAGTTACATGTCACTATGCCATCTTGAGCAGTGTAAGGTAAACTATCTTCAGGTTAGGGTTTGGAGTCAATTCCATTTCAATTCAGTCAATTTAGTTAGTTTACTACTCCTGGAATTGACCCCACCCTGCTCCAGACATGACCTCTTGACCTACTTCACATCCTGTTATTTAGTACCTTTCCCAACGTACCTTGACCATGTCAACCAGCATCTCCAAGTCGGTCAGCAGCTCCCTGACTTCCGGCTTAAACACTACAAGCTCCGCCTTCTGGACAGAATACTTCCTGTCTGGGTCAGGTGCTGCAATCATGGATCCCTTACCCGCTCCGAAAAGACCGTTACACGCCAGCTCTACGTACAGGGAGATGCTAAGAGAGACAGAAGACAGAAGTAGAACATGGATTCCTGACTCACTCCAAACAGACCGTTACGCGCCAACTCAACATACAGGGAGACGCTAAGAGAGACAGAAGACAGAAGTAGAACATGGATTCCTGACTCACTCCAAACAGACCGTTACAGGCCAGCTCTACGTACAGGGAGATGCTAAGAGAGACAGAAGACAGAAGTAGAACATGGATTCCTGACTCACTCCAAACAGACCGTTACGCGCCAACTCAACATACAGGGAGACGCTAAGAGAGACAGAAGACAGAAGTAGAACATGGATTCCTGACTCACTCCAAACAGACCGTTACGCGCCAACTCAATGTAGAGTAGGGCTGTCTCCGACTAAACAAAATCTTTTTTCGACCGAGAGTCGCCTGTTCTTTCGACCAATCGATTGGTTGAAATGTTTAAACTTGTATTTTTCCATATATTGACACATCCTATGTGTTATAATCAAATCAACTATATGCACTGAGCTTGTCTGTTGCTTTAAGCGAACTGTTTGATTAAATAACTAAGGCACACAAATGACTAGAGGGAGTCCGATCAGCAATTGATTTGATTGTGCCGGGCCTGGCTCAGACTTGCTGCGCTGACAGCGAGTGACTGCGACTAGCACCCGTTGTCTCTCCTCCCTGCTGCAGTGACCACTACAGAACATCAACAGTGTTTATCACGCCACCTGTTGTCTCTCCTCCCTGCTGCAGCGACCACCACAGAACATCAACAGTGTTTATCACGCCACCCGTCGTCTCTCCTCCCTGCTGCAGCGACTAGCACCCGTTGTCTCTCCTCCCTGCTGCAGCGACCACCACAGAACATCAACAGTGTTTATCACGCTGTCCGTGTTGCTGAAGCTGCTAAATAATTTCTGACTGACAAGTTCTGTTACCGAAAAACATTCCCCATTCCCACAACCCTTTGCTCTCTTTATGCGACACATGTACACATCGCATGCACGTGACCAATAGGGCCTGACCTAAAGCACATCATAAACACATCAATATATTGGTTATAACAAATTCCGTGCACATGTGACAACAAAATGGATGCAGAGGACGTGACTCATAAACTTGAAGAGGGAGAATGTTTACTGGTTGCTCAGGAGGTAAAGGGGAATGTTTACTGGTTGCTCAGGAGGTAAAGGGGAATGTTTACTGGTTGCTCAGGAGGTAAAGGGGAATGTTTACTGGTTGCTCAGGAGGTAAAGGGGAATGTTTACTGGTTGCTCAGGAGGTAAAGGGGAATGTTTACTGGTTGCTCAGGAGGTAAAGGGGAATGTTTACTGGTTGCTCAGGAGGTAAAGGGGAATGTTTACTGGTTGCTCAGGAGGTAAAGGGGAATGTTCACTGGTTGCTCAGGAGGTAAAGGGGAATGTTTACTGGTTGCTCAGGAGGTAAAGGGGAATGTTTACTGGTTGCTCAGGAGGTAAAGGGGAATGTTTACTGGTTGCTCAGGAGGTAAAGGGGAATGTTTACTGGTTGCTCAGGAGGTAAAGGGGAATGTTTACTGGTTGCTCAGGAGGTAAAGGGGAATGTTTACTGGTTGCTCAGGAGGTAAAGGGGAAGTCAGATGTGTGGAATACATTTGACTAGTTGTGGAAAATAATGGAGACCAAGAAAAAGAAGGTAAGGAGCGAGCGCTGCGTGGATATTATGTGTGTCAAACAGGTGCTGTTAGATTACAATATAATTTTTCTGACTGTTTGGAACAATGTAAACAACATTAAATAAATGATAAAGGGCACCAGAGCGTCTGTTGTAAAGCCTTTATTACAGCAAAGACTAAAAACAGTCACATTCATTCGTGACGCAATTTCCGAAATGAAACGGTTTTATTTATTGTTTACGCTAATTATTCAAGGTTCGCTTTATTTTATTTTTAAAAAACGAAAATGCTTGATATCATTTTAAAACATGAATGACTCATATGCTGTGTGATGACATGAACAAATACATGATTAATTGATACAGTAGCCTATATGACTATTGTAAATATTGTAAATAAGTTACGGTATTAAGAGTAAACAGGATGCGCTCTTTGGCCTTCAGCTCCATGGTGGTTATAGAAGGGCTGCTATACTGAGACTACTAATGATAATGACATCACTTATTATCATAATGATGATCATAATAATAATAATAATAATAATAATAATAATAATAATAATAAGGAGGAGTTTTAAAAAAGGAGGGATATTAATACTATAAATATAATTTGAGATAAATTATTGCAGTTTTAAAGCAAATGTCCTGCGATTCTGCATATTCCGTCATGGAGCTGGGAATTTGCTTTGCAGTTTTAAAGCCAATATCCTGCAGTTTTATGCATTTTGCCGTGGCTAATGCGGTGTTCTTTTGCTCAAGAATAATAACAAAATAAAATAAATAAAAATAAATCATTACTGCTGAAAGACCAAGTCCATATTATGGCAACAACAGCTCAAATAAGCAAAGAGAAACGACAGTCCACCTTTACATTAAATGTCAAGAACTTTGAAAGTTTCTTCAAGTGCAGTCGCAAAAGCCATCAAGCGTTATGATGAAACTGGCACTCATGAGGACCACCACAGGAATGGAAGACCCACAGTTACCTCTGCTGCAGAGGATAAGTTCATTAGAGTTACCAGCCTCAGAAATTGCAGCCCAAATAAATGCTTCACAGAGTTCAAAGAACAGACACATCTCAGCATCAACTGTTCAGAGGAGACTGCGTGAATCAGGCCTTCAAGGTCGAATTGCTGCAAAGAAAGCTACTAAAGCCTCCCGAGTGGTGCAGTGGTCTAAGGCACTGCATCGCAGTGCTAGCTGTGCCACTAGAGATCCTGGTTCGAATCCAGGCTCTGTCGTAGCCGGCCGCGACCGGGAGACCCATGGGGCGGCGCACATTTGGCCCAGCATCGTCCAGGGTAGGGGAGGGAATGGCCGGCAGGGATGTAGCTCAGTTGGTAGAGCATGGCGTTTGCAACGCCAGGGTTGTGGGTTCAATTCCCACGGGGGGCCAGTATAAAAAAATTAAATAAAAATAATGTATGCACTCACTAACTGTAAGTCGCTCTGGATAAGAGCGTCTGCTAAAATGACGTAAATGTAAAATGTAAAGGAGACCAATAAGAAGAAGAGACTTGCTTGGGCCAAGAAACACGAGCAATGGACATTAGACCGTTGGAAATCTGTCTGATGAGTCCAAATTTGAGATTTTGGTTCCAACCGCCGTGTCTTATTGAGACGCAGTGTGGGTGAACGGATGATCTCTGCATGTGTAGTTCCCACTGTAAAGCATGGAGGAGGAGGTGTTATGGTGTGGGGGTGCTTTGCTGGTGACACTGTCTGTGATTTATTTAGCACACTTAACCAGCATGGCTACCACAGCATTCTACAGCGATACGCCATCCCATCTGGTTTGGGCTTAGTGGGACTATCATTTATTTTTCAACAGGACAATGACCCAACACACCTCCAGGCTGTATAAGGGCTATTTTACCAAGAAGGAGAGTGATGGAGTGCTGCATCAGATGACCTGGCCTCCACAATCCCCCGACCTCAACCAAATTGAGATGGTTTGGGATGAGTTGGACCGCAGAGTGAAGGAAAAGCAGCCAACAAGTGCTCAGCATATGTGGGAACTCCTTCAAGACTGTTTGAAAAGCATTCCAGGTGAAGTTGGTTGAGAGAATGCCAAGAGTGTGCAAAGCTGTCATCAAGGCAAAGGGTGGTTACTTTGAAGAATCTCAAATATAAAATATACAGTTGAAGTCTGAAGTTTACATTCACTTAGGTTGGAGTCATTAAAACTCGTTTTTCAACCACTCCACAAATTTCTTGTTAACAAACTATAGTTTTGGCAAGTTGGTTTGGACATCTACTTTGTGGATGACACAAGTCATTTTTCCAACAATTATTTACAGACAGATTATTTCACTTATAATTCACTGTATCACAATTCCAGTGGGTAAACAATCCACAGTAAAACTAGTCCTATATCGACATAACCTGAAAGGCCGCTCAGCAAGGAAGAAGCCACTGCTCCAAAACCGCCATATAAAAGCCAGACTACGGTTTGCAACTGCACATGGGGACAAAGATGGTACTTTTTGGAGAAATGTCCTCTGGTCTGATGAAACAAAAATAGAACTGTTTGGCCATAATGACCATCGTTATGTTTGGAGGAAAAAGAGGATTGCTTGCAAACCGAAGAACACCATCCCAACCGTGAAGCACGGGGGTGGCAGCATCATGCTGTGGGGGTGCTTTGCTGCAGGAGGGACTGGTGCACTTCACAAAATAGATGGCATCATGAGGAAGGAAAATTATGTGGATATATTGAAGCTACATCTCAAGACATCAGTCAGGAAGTTAAAGCTTGGTCGCAAATGGGTCTTCCAAATGGACAATGACCCCAAGCATACTTCCAAAGTTGTGGCAAAATGGCTTAAGGACAACAAAGTCAAGGTATTGGAGTGGCCATCACAAAGCCTTGACCTCAATCCTATAGAAAATGTGTGGGCATAACTGAAAAAGTGTATGCGAGCAAGGAGGCCTACAAACCTGACTCAGTTACACCAGCTCTGTCAGGAGGAATGGGCCAAAATTCACCCAACTTATTGTGGGAAGCTTGTGGAAGGCTACCCGAAACGTTTGACCCAAGTTAAACAATTTAAAGGCAATGCTACCAAATACTAATTGAGTGTATGTAAACTTCTGACCCACTGGGAATGTGATGAAAGAAATAAAAGCTGAAATAAATCATTCTCTCTACTATTATTCTGACATTTCACATTCTTAAAATAAAGTGGTGATCCTAACTGACCTAAGAATCTTTACTAGGATTAAATGTCAGGAATTGTGAAAAACTGAGTTTAAATTTATTTGGCTAAGGTGTATGTAAACTTTAGACTTCAACTGTATTTTGATTTGTTTAACACTTTTTTGGTTACTACATGATTCCATATGTGTTATTTCATAGTTTTGATGTCTTCACTATTATTCTACAATGTAGAAAATAGTAAAAATAAAGAAAAACCCTTGAATGAGTAGCTGTCCAAACTTTTGACTGGTACTGTATATATATATATATATATATACATACAGTGGGGGGAAAAAGTATTCAGACCTCTTCCTTTTCCCAAATGTTGTTGCCTTATTCTAAAATGGATTAAATTAATAAAAAAGTGACAAAGCGAAAACACATTTGTTTATTTTTTTTGCAAATGTGGAAAGGCACACACCTGTCCATATAAGGTCCCACAGTTGGCAGTGCATGTCAGAGCAAAAACCAAGCCATGAGGTCGAAGGAATTGTCCGTAGAGCTCCGAGACAGGATTGTGTCGAGTCACAGATCTGGGGAAGGGTACCAAAACATTTCTGCAGCATTGAAGGTCCACAAGAACACAGTGGACTCCATCCTTCTGAAATGGAAGAAGTGTTGAACCACCAAGACTCTTCCTAGAGCTGGCCGCCCGGCCAAACTGTGCAATCGGGGGAGAAGGGCCTTGGTCAGGGAGGTGACCAAGAACCCGACGGTCCCTCTGACAGAGCTCCAGAGTTCCTCTGTGGAGATGGGAGAACCTTCCAGAAGGACAATCATCTCTGCAGCACTCCACCAATCAGGCCTTTATGGTACAGTGGCCAGACGGAAGCCAATCCTCAGTAAAAGGCACATGACAGCCCGCTTGGAGTTTGCCAAAAGGCACCTAAAGAATCTCAGACCATTAGAAACAAGATTCTCTGGTCTGATGAAACCAAGATTGAACTCTTTGGCCTGAATGCCAAGTGTCAAGTCTGGAGGAAACCTGGCACCATCCCTACAGTGAAGCATGGTGGTGGCAGCATCATGCTGTGGGGATGTTTTTCAATGGTAGGGACTGGGAGACTAGTCAGGATCGAGGGAAAGATGAACGGAGCAAAGTACAGAGAGAACCTTGATGAAAACCTGTTCCAGAGCGCTCAGACTGGGGCGAAGGTTCACCTTCCAACAGGACAATGACCCTAAGCACACAGCCTAGACCATGCAGGAGTAGCTTCGGGAGAAGTCTCTGAATGTCCTTGAGTGGTCCAGCCAGAGCCCAGACTTGAACCCGATCTCTGGAGAGACCTGAAAATAGCTGTGCAGCGACGCTCTAAAGCCAACCTGACAGAGCTTGAGAGGATCTGCAAAGAAGAATGGGAGAAACTCCCCAAATACAGGTGTGCCAAGCTTGTAGCGTCATACCCAAGAAGACTCAAGGCTGTTATCGCTGCCAAAGGTGTTTCAATAAAGTACTGAGTAAAGGGTCTCAATACTTATGTAAATGTGATATTTCAGTTATTTATTTTTAATACATTTGCAAAAATGTATATAAATGGGACCCATCTCGTCCAAAAAGTTGACTCAAGTTTGCCAAAAAGCACCTATAAATAATAAAATGCAAATTAATTACTTAAAAATCATACAATGTGATTTTCTGGATTTTTGTTTTAGATTCCGTCTCTCACAGTTGAAGTGTACCTATGATAAAAATTACAGACCTCTACATGCTTTGTAAGTAGGAAAACCTGCAAAATCGGCAGTGTATCAAATACTTGTTCTCCCCACTGTGTGTGTGTGTGTATATATATATATATATATATATATAAAAAACACTGTTTGATTTAGATGACCTGAACAAAAATCTTATGCGGGCCACCCAAGGATTTCAACAGCAGAAAAATCCCTGAAGAGCGTCTGTTAAAAGACTAAAATGACTCCGATAAGACAAGGGGTGGCGGTCTGTGTATATTTGTAAACAACAACTGGTGCACAAAATCAAATACTAAGGAAGTCTCAAGGTTTTGCTCGCCTGAGATAGAGTATCTTATGATAAGCTGTAGACCACACTATTTACCAAGAGAGTTTTCATCTATATTTTTCATAGCTGTCTATTTACCACCACAAACCAATGCTGGCATTAAGATTGCACTGAATGAGTTGTATAAGGCCATAAGTCAACAGGAAAACGCTCATCCAGATGCAGCGCTCCTAGTGGCCGGGGACTTTAATGCAGGGAAACTTAAATCCGTTCTACCTAATTTCTACCAGCATGTTAAATGTGCAACCAGAGGGAAAAAAACTCTAGACCACCTTTACTCCACACACAGAGACGCATACAAAGCTCTCCCTCGCCCTCCATTTGGCAAATCTGACCATAACTCTATCCTCCTGATTCCTGCTTATAAGCAAAAACTAAAGCAGGAAGCACCAGTGACTCGGATAATAAAAAAGTGGTCAGATGACGCAGATGCTAAGCTACAGGACTGTTTTGCTAGCACAGACTGGAACATGTTCCGGTATTCTTCAGACAGCATTGAGGAGTACACCACATCAGTCACTGGCTTCATCAATAAGTGCATCGATGATGTCGTCCCCACAGTGACCGTACGTACATACCCCAACCAGAAGCCATGGATTATAGGAAACATCCGCACTGAGCTAAAAGGGTAGAGCTGCCGCTTTCAAGGAACGGGACTCTAACCCGGACACTTATAAGAAATCCCGCTATGCCCTCCGACGAACCATCAAACAGGCAAAGAGTCAATACAGGACTAAGATTGAATCGTACTACACTGGCTCTGACAATCGTCGGATGTGGCAGGGCTTGAAAACTATTACAGACTACAAAGGGAAGCACAGCCGCGAGCTGCCCAGTGACACAAGCCTACCAGACGAGCTAAACCACTTCTATGCTCGCGTCGAGGCAAGCAACACTGAAGCATGCATGAGAGCACCAGCTGTTCCGGATGACTGTGTGATCACGCTCTCCGTAGCCGATGTGAGTAAGACTTTTAAGCAGGTCAACATTCACAAGGCCGCAGGGCCAGACGGATTACCAGGACGTGTACTCCGAGCATGTGCTGACCAACTGGCAAGTGTCTTCACTGACATTTTCAACATGTCCCTGACTGAGTCTGTAATACCAACATGTTTCAAGCAGACCACCATAGTCCCCGTGCCCAAGGACTCTAAGATAACCTGCCTAAATGACTACCAACCCGTAGCACTGACGTCTGTAGCCATGAAGTGCTTTGAAAGGCTGGTCATGGCTCACATCAACAGCATTATCCCAGAAACCCTAGACCCACTCCAATTTGCATACCGCCCCAACAGATCCACAGATGATGCAATCTCTATTGCACTTCACACTGCCCTTTCCCACCTGGACAAGAGGAACACCTACGTGAGAATGCTATTCATTGACTACAGCTCAGCATTCAACACCATAGTGCCCTCTAAGCTCATCACTAAGCTAAGGATCCTGGGACTAAACACCTCCCTCTGCAACTGGATCCTGGACTTCCTGACGGGCCGCCCCCAGGTGGTAAGGGTAGGTAACAACACATCTGCCACACTGATCCTTAACACGGGGGCCCCTCAGGGGTGCGTGCTCAGTCCCCTCCTGTACTCTCTGTTCACCCATGACTGCATGGCCAGGCACGACTCCAACACCATCATTAAGTTTGCCGACGACACAACAGCGGTAGGCCTGATCACCGACAACGATGAGACAGCCTATAGGGAGGAGGTCAGAGACCTGGCCGTGTGGTGCCAGGACAACAACCTCTCCCTCAACGTGACCAAGACAAAGGAGATGATTGTGTACTACAGGAAAAAAAAGAGGACTGAGCACGCCCCCATTCTCATCGACGGGGCTGTAGTGGAACAGGTTGAGAGCTTCAAGTTCCTTGGTGTCCACATCACCAACGAACTATCATGGTCCAAACACACCAAGACAGTCGTGAAGAGGGCACGACAAAGCCTATTCCCCCTCAGGAGACTGAAAAGATTTGGCATGGGTCCTCAGATCCTCAAAAAATGCTACAGCTGCACCATCGAGAGCATCACCGCCTGGTATGGCAACTGCTTGGCCTCCGACCGCAAGGCACTACAGAGGGTAGTGCGTACGGCCCAGTACATCACTGGGGCCAAGCTTCCTGCCATCCAGGACCTCTATACCAGGCGGTGTCAGAGGAAGGCCCTCAAAATTGTCAAAGACTCCAGCCACCCTAGTCATAGACTGTTCTCTCTGCTACCGCACGGCAAGCGGTACCGGAGTGCCAAGTCTAGGTCCAAAAGACTTCTCAACAGCTTCTACCCCCAAGCCATAAAACTCCTGAACAGCTAATCATGGCTACCCGGACTATTTGCACTGTCCCCCCCACCCCATCCTTTTTACGCTGCTGCTACTCTGTTAATTATTTATGCATAGTCACTTTAACTCTACCCACATGTACATATTACCTCAACTACCTGGTGCCCCTGCACATTGACTCTGCACCGGTACCCCCCTGTATATATAGCCTCCCTACTGTTATTTTATTTTACTTCTGCTCTTTTTTTTTTTTTTTCTACACTTTTTTTGTTGTTGTTTTAATTTTTAAAAAAAATAAATGCACTGTTGGTTAAGGGCTGTACGTAAGCATTTCACTGTAATGTCTGCACCTGTTGTATTCGGCGCATGTGACCAATAAAATGTGATTTGATTTGATTTGAAATGAATTGAACCCACTAACCTGTGATTTGATTTGATTTGAAATGAATTGAACCCACTAACCTGTGATTTGATTTGATTTGAAATGATTTGAACCCACTAACCTGTGAGGCTCATCGTCCTTCAGACACTCAGTCAGGATGTAGCTGGTCTTCTCCCCTTCTTTGGTCAACCCCTGTCAATCAAATAACAACATCCACCCCTGTCAATCAAATAACAACATCAACCCCTGTCAATCAAAGAACAACATCAACCCCTGTCAATCAAATAACAACATCAACTCCCGTCAATCAAATAACAACATCAACCCCTGTCAATCAAATAACAACATCAACCCCTGTCAATCAAATAACAACATCAACCCCTGTCAATCAAATAACAACATCAACCCCTGTCAATCAAATAACAACATCAACCCCTGTCAATCAAATAACAACATCAACCACTGTCAATCAATAACAACATCAACCCCCGTCAATCAAATAACAACATCAACCCCCGTCAATCAAAGAACAACATTAACGTCAACCCCTGAGAATAAAATGTTGTGTTTGAACAACATGTAGTGAGGCCTGATTAGCGTATATAGTTCTCATATAACTAAAACAGATTGTTAGTGTACGCATGACCTCGTCCCAAGGCTAACTGAGAGAGCAGGGGGATGAGACTAGTCTGTTGAGGTACTGTAGTGTTGTGGTGGTTGGTACTGTAGTGTTGTGGTGGTTGGTACTGTAGTGTTGTGGTGGTTGGTACTGGGTGGTTGGTACTGTAGTGTTTTGGTGGTTGGTACTGTAGTGTTGTGGTGGTTGGTACTGTAGTGTTGTGGTGGTTGGTACTGGGTGGTTGGTACTGTAGTGTTGTGGTGGTTGGTACTGTAGTGTTGTGGTGGTTGGTACTGTAGTGTTGTGGTGGTTGGTACTGTAGTGTTGTGGTGGTTGGTACTGTAGTGTTGTGGTGGTTGGTACTGTAGTGTTGTGGTGGTTGGTACTGTAGTGTTGTGGTGGTTGGTACTGTAGTGTTGTGGTGGTTGGTACTGTAGTGGTGTGGTGGTTGGTACTGGGTGGTTGGTACTGTAGTGTTGTGGTGGTTGGTACTGTAGTGTTGTGGTGGTTGGTACTGTAGTGTTGTGGTGGTTGGTACTGTAGTGTTGTGGTGGTGGTTGGTACTGTAGTGTTGTGGTGGTTGGTACTGTAGTGTTGTGGTGGTTGGTACTGTAGTGTTGTGGTGGTGGTTGGTACTGTAGTGTTGTGGTGGTTGGTACTGTAGTGTTGTGGTGGTTGGTACTGTAGTGTTGTGGTGGTTGGTACTGTAGTGTTGTGGTGGTTGGTACTGTAGTGTTGTGGTGGTTGGTACTGGGTGGTTGGTACTGTAGTGTTGTGGTGGTTGGTACTGGGTGGTTGGTACTGTAGTGTTGTGGTGGTTGGTACTGGGTGGTTGGTACTGTAGTGTTGTGGTGGTTGGTACTGTAGTGGTGTGGTGGTTGGTACTGGGTGGTTGGTACTGTAGTGTTGTGGTGGTTGGTACTGTAGTGTTGTGGTGGTTGGTACTGTAGTGTTGTGGTGGTTGGTACTGTAGTGTTGTGGTGGTTGGTACTGTAGTGTTGTGGTGGTTGGTACTGTAGTGGTGTGGTGGTTGGTACTGTAGTGTTGTGGTGGTTGGTACTGTAGTGGTGTGGTGGTTGGTACTGTAGTGTTGTGGTGGTGGTACTGTAGTGTTGTGGTGGTTGGTACTGTAGTGTTGTGGTGGTTGGTACTGTAGTGTTGTGGTGGTTGGTACTGTAGTGTTGTGGTGGTTGGTACTGTAGTGTTGTGGTGGTTGGTACTGTAGTGTTGTGGTGGTTGGTACTGTAGTGTTGTGGTGGTTGGTACTGTAGTGTTGTGGTGGTGGTTGGTACTGTAGTGTTGTGGTGGTTGGTACTGTAGTGTTGTGGTGGTTGGTACTGTAGTGTTGTGGTGGTTGGTACTGTAGTGTTGTGGTGGTTGGTACTGTAGTGGTGTGGTGGTTGGTACTGGGTGGTTGGTACTGTAGTGTTGTGGTGGTTGGTACTGTAGTGTTGTGGTGGTTGGTACTGTAGTGGTGTGGTGGTTGGTACTGTAGTGTTGTGGTGGTTGGTACTGTAGTGTTGTGGTGGTTGGTACTGTAGTGTTGTGGTGGTTGGTACTGTAGTGTTGGGGTGGTTGGTACTGTAGTGTGGTGGTGGTTGGTACTGTAGTGGTGTGGTGGTTGGTACTGTAGTGGTGTGGTGGTTGGTACTGGGTGGTTGGTACTGTAGTGTTGTGGTGGTTGGTACTGTAGTGTTGTGGTGGTTGGTACTGTAGTGTGGTGGTGGTTGGTACTGTAGTGTTGTGGTGGTTGGTACTGGGTGGTTGGTACTGTAGTGTTGTGGTGGTTGGTACTGTAGTGTTGTGGTGGTTGGTACTGTAGTGTTGCGGTGGTTGGTACTGTAGTGTTGCGGTGGTTGGTACTGTAGTGTGGTGGTGGTTGGTACTGTAGTGTTGTGGTGGTTGGTACTGTAGTGTTGTGGTGGTTGGTACTGTAGTGTTGGGGTGGTTGGTACTGTAGTGTTGTGGTGGTTGGTACTGTAGTGGTGTGGTGGTTGGTACTGGGTGGTTGGTACTGTAGTGTTGTGGTGGTTGGTACTGTAGTGTTGTGGTGGTTGGTACTGGGTGGTTGGTACTGTAGTGTTGTGGTGGTAGGTACTGTAGTGTTGTGGTGGTTGGTACTGGGTGGTTGGTACTGTAGTGTTGTGGTGGTTGGTACTGTAGTGTTGTGGTGGTTGGTACTGTAGTGTTGTGGTGGTTGGTACTGGGTGGTTGGTACTGTAGTGTTGTGGTGGTTGGTACTGTAGTGTTGTGGTGGTTGGTACTGTAGTGTTGTGGTGGTTGGTACTGTAGTGTTGTGGTGGTTGGTACTGTAGTGTTGTGGTGGTTGGTACTGTAGTGTTGTGGTGGTTGGTACTGTAGTGTTGTGGTGGTTGGTACTGTAGTGTTGTGGTGGTTGGTACTGTAGTGGTGTGGTGGTTGGTACTGGGTGGTTGGTACTGTAGTGTTGTGGTGGTTGGTACTGTAGTGTTGTGGTGGTTGGTACTGTAGTGTTGTGGTGGTTGGTACTGTAGTGGTGTGGTGGTTGGTACTGGGTGGTTGGTACTGTAGTGTTGTGGTGGTTGGTACTGTAGTGTTGTGGTGGTTGGTACTGTAGTGTTGTGGTGGTTGGTACTGTAGTGTTGTGGTGGTTGGTACTGTAGTGTTGTGGTGGTTGGTACTGTAGTGTTGTGGTGGTTGGTACTGTAGTGTTGTGGTGGTTGGTACTGTAGTGTTGTGGTGGTTGGTACTGGGTAGTTGGTACTGTAGTGTTGTGGTGGTTGGTACTGTAGTGTTGTGGTGGTTGGTACTGTAGTGGTGTGGTGGTTGGTACTGGGTGGTTGGTACTGTAGTGTTGTGGTGGTTGGTACTGTAGTGTTGTGGTGGTTGGTACTGTAGTGTTGTGGTGGTTGGTACTGTAGTGTTGTGGTGGTTGGTACTGTAGTGTTGTGGTGGTTGGTACTGTAGTGTTGTGGTGGTTGGTACTGTAGTGTTGTGGTGGTTGGTGCTGTAGTGTTGTGGGTGGTTGGTACTGTAGTGTTGTGTGGTTGGTACTGTAGTGTTGGGTGGTTGGTACTGTAGTGTTGTGGTGGTTGGTACTGTAGTGTTGTGGTGGTTGGTACTGTAGTGTTGTGGTGGTTGGTACTGTAGTGTTGTGGTGGTTGGTACTGTAGTGTTGTGGTGGTTGGTACTGTAGTGTTGTGGTGGTTGGTACTGTAGTGTTGTGGTGGTTGGTACTGTAGTGTTGTGGTGGTTGGTACTGTAGTGTTGTGGTGGTTGGTACTGTAGTGTTGTGTGGTTGGTACTGTAGTGTTGTGGTGGTTGGTACTGTAGTGTTGTGGTGGTTGGTACTGTAGTGTTGTGGTGGTTGGTACTGTAGTGTTGTGGTGGTTGGTACTGTAGTGTTGTGGTGGTTGGTACTGTAGTGGTGTGGTGGTTGGTACTGGGTGGTTGGTACTGTAGTGTTGTGGTGGTTGGTACTGTAGTGTTGTGGTGGTTGGTACTGTAGTGTTGTGGTGGTTGGTACTGTAGTGGTGTGGTGGTTGGTACTGTAGTGTTGTGGTGGTTGGTACTGTAGTGTTGTGGTGGTTGGTACTGAGTGTTGTGGGTGGTTGGTACTGTAGTGTTGTGGTGGTTGGTACTGTAGTGTTGTGGTGGTTGGGTACTGTAGTGTTGTGGTGGTTGGTACTGTAGTGTTGTGGTGGTTGGTACTGTGTTGTGGTGGTTGGTACTGTAGTGTTGTGGTGGTTGGTACTGTAGTGGTTGGTACTGTAGTGTTGTGGTGGTGGTTGGTACTGTAGTGTTGTGGTGGTTGGTACTGTAGTGTTGTGGTGGTTGGTACTGTAGTGTTGTGGTGGTTGGTACTGTAGTGTTGGGGTGGTTGGTACTGTAGTGTTGTGGTGTTGGTACTGTAGTGTTGTGGTGGTTGGTACTGTAGTGTTGTGGTGGTTGGTACTGTAGTGGTGTGGTGGTTGGTACTGTAGTGTTGTGGTGGTTGGTACTGTAGTGTTGTGGTGGTTGGTACTGTAGTGGTGTGGTGGTTGGTACTGTAGTGTTGTGGTGGTTGGTACTGTAGTGGTGTGGTGGTTGGTACTGTAGTGTTGTGGTGGTTGGTACTGTAGTGGTGTGGTGGTTGGTACTGTAGTGTTGTGGTGGTTGGTACTGTAGTGGTGTGGTGGTTGGTACTGGGTGGTTGGTACTGTAGTGTTGTGGTGGTTGGTACTGTAGTGGTGTGGTGGTTGGTACTGGGTGGTTGGTACTGTAGTGTTGTGGTGGTTGGTACTGTAGTGTTGTGGTGGTTGGTACTGGGTGGTTGGTACTGTAGTGTTGTGGTGGTTGGTACTGTAGTGTTGTGGTGGTACTGTAGTGTTGGTGGTTGGTACTGTAGTGTTGTGGTGGTTGGTACTGTAGTGTTGTTGTGGTTGGTACTGTAGTGTTGTGGTGGTTGGTACTGTAGTGTTGTGGTGGGTTGGTACTGTAGTGTTGTGTGGTTGGTACTGTAGTGTGTGGTGGTTGGTACTGTAGTGGTGTGGTGGTTGGTACTTGGGTGGTTGGTACTGTAGTGTTGTGGTGGTTGGTACTGTAGTGTTGTGGTGGTTGGTACTGTAGTGTTGTGGTGGTTGGTACTGTAGTGTTGGGTGGTTGGTACTGTAGTGTTGTGGTGGTTGGTACTGTAGTGTTGTGGTGGTTGGTACTGGGTGGTTGGTACTGTAGTGTTGTGGTGGTTGGTACTGTAGTGTTGTTGTGGTTGGTACTGGGTGGTTGGTACTGTAGTGTTGTGGTGGTTGGTACTGTGGTGGTTGGTACTGTAGTGTTGTGGTGGTTGGTACTGTAGTGTTGTGGTGGTTGGTACTGTAGTGTTGTGGTGGTGGTTGGTACTGTAGTGTGTTGTTGGTGGTTGGTACTGTAGTGTTGTGGTGGTTGGTACTGTAGTGTTGTGGTGGTTGGTACTGTAGTGGTGTGGTGGTTGTACTGTAGTGTTGTGGTGGTTGGTACTGTAGTGTTGTGGTGGTTGGTACTGTAGTGTTGTGGTGGTTGGTACTAGTAGTGGTGTGGTGGTTGGTACTGGGTGGTTGGTACTGTAGTGTTGTGGTGGTTGGTACTGTAGTGTTGTGGTGGTTGGTAC
>NW_028164979.1:0-22500 GCF_964263955.1 Coregonus lavaretus
GAACCCACAATTGCTGATGCTCCAGATACTCAACTAGTCTCAAGAAGGCCAGTTTTATTGCTTCTTTAATCAGCACAACAGTTTTCAGCTGTGCTAACATAATTGCAAAAAGGGTTTTCTAATGATCAATTAGCCTTTTAAAATGATAAACTTGGATTAGCAAACACAACGTGCCATTGGAACACAGGACTGATGGTTGCTGATAATGGCCTCTGTATTCCTATGTAGATATTCCATAAAACATCAGCCTTTTCCAGCTACAATAGCCGTTTACAACATTAACAATGTCTACACTGTATTTCTGATCAATTTGATGTTATTTTAATGGAGAAAAAAAATGCTTTTCTTTTGAAAACAAGGACATTTCTAAGTGACCCCAAACTTTTGAACGGTAGTGAATGGTGATTGTAGCGATGGTAGTGATAGTGAGTGATGGTGAGTGATGGTAGTGATGGTAGTGATGGTATAGTGATGGTGAGTGATGGTGAGTGATGGTGAGTTATGGTGATTGATGGTAGTGATGGTAAGTGCTGGTAGTTATGGTGAGTGATGGTGAGTGATTGTGAGTGATAGTGGGTGATGGTAAGTCATGGTAAGTGAAGGTGAGTGATGATGAGTGATGGTAAGTGATGGTAGGTGATGGTAGGTGATGGTAAGTGATGGTGGTTGATGGTAGGTGATGGTAAATGATGGTGAGTGATGGTAAGTGGTGGTGAGTGATGGTAGGTGATGCTGAGTGATGGTAGGTGATGGTGAGTGATGGTCGGTGATGGGGAGTGATGGTGGGTGATGGTAATGATGGTGAGTTATTGTGAGTGATGGTCAGTTATGGTGATTGATGGTGAGTGATTGCATGTCTCTGCTGGAGGGAGCAACATGGGTCTATTTGTGTTGGATCAGGGGGAGTGTTCTGGGTTGGCTGACACTAGTCCTATCTCTCTCTCTCTCTCTCTCTCTCTCTCTTTCTCTCTCTCCTCTCTCTCTTTCTCTCTCTCTGCTCTCTCTCTCTCTCTCTCTCTCTCTCACTCACTCACTCACTCACTCTCACTCTCTCTATCTCTGTCTGTCTCTCTCTCTCTCTCTCTCTCTCTCTCTCTCTCTCTCTCTCTCTCTCTCTCTCCATCTCTCTCTCTCTTTCTCCTGGGGGAGTTTGCAGAGGTGTGGGTCGTCAGGGGGGTTATATGTACAGTGGACGAGGAGGGGTGTTTGGTTTTAACTATTTAGGTCCATTACAATAAAATAATGATTGTGTCTGTACTGATGTCTCTCTGTCTCCCTATCTCACTCTCTCTTTCACACACACAAACACACACACACACACACACACACACACACACACACACACACACACACACACACACACACACACACACACATCATCATCATCATCATCATCTGAAACCTGAGTCTTAACCACAGAACCTTACCTCTCTTTTCCACTAAAACAATCTCTCAAAGTTCCTCCTCCAAGACAGAACAGCAGTATGACCAAACTGTCTCTGAATGAATGGAGAGAAATCCCATTATCATGTAGTCATTATGTCATTCATTCCACTGTGATACTTCTTGGAAAACACTGTTCCTCTACAGGAGAGAATGTGTGTTTGAGTAGGAGAGATAGAGAGAGAGAGAGAGAGAGAGAGAGAGAGAGAGAGAGAGAGAGAGAGAGAGAGAGAGCAGAGAGAGAGAGAGAGAGAGAGAGAGAGAGAGAGAGAGAGAGAGAGAGAGAGACAGAGAGAGAGAGAGAGAGAGAGAGAGACAGAGAGAGACAGAGAGAGACAGAGAGAGAGAGAGAGAGAGAGAGAGAGAGACAGAGACAGAGACAGAAAGTGGTTTAATATTCTCATGGAATGACAGAGCTCACAGCTTTAAGAACAAACTCCACATCAGGGCCTCTGTAGTATGGGCCTGGTGTGTCAGCGGAACAGAGTGCATCAACCCTCCCAGTCTCTGTTGCTAAATGTTCAGCAGAAACGAAGAGACATGACAAAATAAAGAATTGGAAGAATGTAGCAACTTGATACATTGAGTCATCTCAAGGACCCTTGACAAGCCCTCCAACCGTGCAGGATGCCTTCAGTGGAGGGTAGAAATGGGGAATTAAGCCATTAGGATTGATGTACATAGAGGCTGCGTGTGCGTGTTGCGCGTGCACGTGTGCGCGCGTGTGTGCGTGCACGTGCTCGTGTGTGTGTGCGTGCGTGCGAGTGTTAAATTGCCTCACAGCTCTTTAGTACAGCGAGGTCCCAGGAAGTCACTGCATCACCACAAATCAAAGTGTTATTGGGTTCAACCATGCCATAAGGGAAACACTGTCTGTGTTAACGATGATGAATCAGTCCAACAGCAGGATGGGTAACCTTTCTGTATTCTGGCGCTGGCTGGTGTTGTAGAACTGAAGAACTGAACTGAGCAGTAAAACCTCTGGATCGTAATGGAACACAACAACAAACATTACAGGAAGTGCTATCCTTAGTTTTCTTTGATTTTCCACATTTTCTTTATGGATGAAAAGGATCATGGATAGGACACATGGATAGCTGTCCCTTGGTTAGGTCACATCATCAGGAAAAAAAATGACCTCACTGAAAGCTAGTGGTAATATATTTATGATACCTCACTGAAACCTAGTGGTAATATATTCATGACACCTCACTGAAACCTAGTGGTAATATATTTATGATACCTCACTGAAACCTAGTGGTAATATATTCATGACACCTCACTGAAACCTAGTGGTAATATATTTATGATACCTCACTGAAACCTAGTGGTAATATATTTATGATACCTCACTGAAACCTAGGGGTAATATATTAATGATACCTCACTGAAACCTAGGGGTAATATATTCATGACACCTCACTGAAACCTAGTGGTAATATATTAATGATACCTCACTGAAACCTAGGGGTAATATATTAATGATACCTCACTGAAACCTAGTGGTAATATATTCATGACACCTCACTGAAACCTAGTGGTAATATATTAATGATAACTCACTGAAACCTAGTGGTAATATATTCATGATACCTCACTGAAACCTAGTGGTAATATATTCATGATACCTCACTGAAACCTAGTGGTAATATATTTATGACACCTCACTGAAACCTAGGGGTAATATATTCATGATACCTCACTGAAACCTAGTGGTAATATATTTATGACACCTCACTGAAACCTAGGGGTAATATATTCATGACACCTCACTGAAACCTAGTGGTAATATATTAATGATACCTCACTGAAACCTAGTGGTAATATATTCATGATACCTCACCTGAAACCTAGTGGTAATATATTCATGATACCTCACTGAAACCTAGTGGTAATATATTTATGACACCTCACTGAAGCCTAGGGGTAATATATTCATGATACCTCACTGAAACCTAGTGGTAATATATTCATGATACCTCACTGAAACCTAGGGGTAATATATTAATGATACCTCACTGAAACCTAGGGGTAATATATTCATGACACCTCACTGAAACCTAGTGGTAATATATTAATGATACCTCACTGAAACCTAGGGGTAATATATTAATGATACCTCACTGAAACCTAGTGGTAATATATTCATGACACCTCACTGAAACCTAGTGGTAATATATTAATGATACCTCACTGAAACCTAGTGGTAATATATTCATGATACCTCACTGAAACCTAGTGGTAATATATTCATGATACCTCACTGAAACCTCGTGGTAATATATTCATGACACCTCACTGAAACCTAGTGGTAATATATTAATGATACCTCACTGAAACCTAGTGGTAATATATTCATGACACCTCACTGAAACCTAGGGGTAATATATTCATGACACCTCACTGAAACCTAGTGGTAATATATTCATGACACCTCACTGAAACCTAGTGGTAATATATTTATGACACCTCACTGAAACCTAGGGGTAATATATTAATGATACCTCACTGAAACCTAGTGGTAATATATTCATGATACCTCACTGAAACCTAGTGGTAATATATTAATGATACCTCACTGAAACCTAGTGGTAATATATTCATGACACCTCACTGAAACCTAGTGGTAATATATTCATGATACCTCACTGAAACCTAGTGGTAATATATTAATGATACCTCACTGAAACCTAGTGGTAATATATTCATGACACCTCACTGAAACCTAGTGGTAATATATTCATGATACCTCACTGAAACCTAGTGGTAATATATTAATGATACCTCACTGAAACCTAGTGGTAATATATTCATGACACCTCACTGAAACCTAGTGGTAATATATTCATGACACCTCACTGAAACCTAGTGGTAATATATTAATGATACCTCACTGAAACCTAGTGGTAATATATTCATGATACCTCACTGAAACCTAGTGGTAATATATTCATGATACCTCACTGAAACCTAGTGGTAATATATTCATGATACCTCACTGAAACCTAGTGGTAATATATTCATGACACCTCACTGAAACCTAGTGGTAATATATTCATGACACCTCACTGAAACCTAGTGGTAATATATTCATGATACCTCACTGAAACCTAGTGGTAATATATTCATGATACCTCACTGAAACCTAGTGGTAATATATTCATGATACCTCACTGAAACCTAGTGGTAATATATTCATGATACCTCACTGAAACCTAGTGGTAATATATTCATGACACCTCACTGAAACCTAGTGGTAATATATTCATGATCCCTCACTGAAACCTAGTGGTAATATATTCATGACACCTCACTGAAACCTAGGGGTAATATATTCATGATACCTCACTGAAACCTAGTGGTAATATATTCATGATACCTCACTGAAACCTAGTGGTAATATATTCATGATACCTCACTGAAACCTAGTGGTAATATATTCATGATACCTCACTGAAACCTAGTGGTAATATATTCATGACACCTCACTGAAACCTAGGGGTAATATATTCATGATCCCTCACTGAAACCTAGTGGTAATATATTCATGACACCTCACTGAAACCTAGTGGTAATATATTCATGATCCCTCACTGAAACCTAGTGGTAATATATTCATGATACCTCACTGAAACCTAGTGGTAATATATTCATGATCCCTCACTGAAACCTAGTGGTAATATATTCATGACACCTCACTAAAACCTAGTGGTAATATATTCATGATCCCTTCCCATATAAGGGTTGTTACTATAACTATTACGTACACTACAGCTAACACTGGGTCTCAGCTGGGGAGAGAGACATGATGCTAGGGGCTAACACTGGGTCTCAGCTGTGGAGAGAGACACGATGCTAGGAGCTAACTCTGGGTCTCAGCTGGGGAGAGAGACATGATGCTAGGGGCTAACTCTGGGTCTCAGCTGTGGTGAGAGACATGATGCTAGGAGCTAACTCTGGGTCTCAGCTGGGGAGAGAGACATGATGCTAGGAGCTAACTCTGGGTCTCAGCTGGGGAGAGAGACATGATGCTAGGGGCTAACTCTGGGTCTCAGCTGTGGTGAGAGACATGATGCTAGGGGCTAACTCTGGGTCTCAGCTGGGGAGAGAGACATGATGCTAGGGGCTAACACTGGGTCTCAGCTGTGGAGAGAGACATGATGCTAGGGGCTAACACTGGGTCTCAGCTGGGGAGAGAGACATGATGCTAGGGGCTAACACTGGGTCTCAGCTGGGGAGAGAGACATGATGCTAGGGGCTAACTCTGGGTCTCAGCTGGGGAGAGAGACATGATGCTAGGGGCTAACTCTGGGTCTCAGCTGGGGAGGGAGACATGATGCTAGGGGCTAACACTGGGTCTCAGCTGGGGAGAGAGACATGATGCTAGGGGCTAACACTGGGTCTCAGCTGGGGAGAGAGACATGATGCTAGGGGCTAACACTGGGTCTCAGCTGGGGAGAGAGACATGATGCTAGGGGCTAACACTGGGTCTCAGCTGGGGAGAGAGACATGATGCTAGGAGCTAACACTGGGTCTCAGCTGGGGAGAGAGACATGATGCTAGGAGCTAACACTGGGTCTCAGCTGGGGAGAGAGACATGATGCTAGGGGCTAACACTGGGTCTCAGCTGTGGAGAGAGACATGATGCTAGGGGATAACACTGGGTCTCAGCTGGGGAGAAAGACATGATGCTAGGGGCTAACACTGGGTCTCAGCTGGGGAGAGAGACATGATGCTAGGGGCTAACACTGGGTCTCAGCTGGGGAGAGAGACATGATGCTAGGAGCTAACACTGGGTCTCAGCTGGGGAGAGAGACATGATGCTAGGGGCTAACACTGGGTCTCAGCTGGGGAGAGAGACATGATGCTAGGGGCTAACACTGGGTCTCAGCTGGGGAGAGAGACATGATGCTAGGGGCTAACACTGGGTCTCAGCTGGGGAGAGAGACATGATGCTAGGGGCTAACTCTGGGTCTCAGCTGGGGAGAGAGACATGATGCTAGGGGCTAACACTGGGTCTCAGCTGGGGAGAGAGACATGATGCTAGGGGCTAACACTGGGTCTCAGCTGGGGAGAGAGACATGATGCTAGGAGCTAACACTGGGTCTCAGCTGGGGAGAGAGACATGATGCTAGGGGCTAACACTGGGTCTCAGCTGGGGAGAGAGACATGATGCTAGGGGCTAACACTGGGTCTCAGCTGGGGAGAGAGACATGATGCTAGGAGCTAACACTGGGTCTCAGCTGGGGAGAGAGACATGATGCTAGGAGCTAACACTGGGTCTCAGCTGGGGAGAGAGACATGATGCTAGGGGCTAACACTGGGTCTCAGCTGGGGAGAGAGACATGATGCTAGGAGCTAACACTGGGTCTCAGCTGGGGAGAGAGACATGATGCTAGGAGCTAACACTGGGTCTCAGCTGGGGAGAAAGACATGATGCTAGGGGCTAACACTGGGTCTCAGCTGGGGAGAGAGACATGATGCTAGGGGCTAACACTGGGTCTCAGCTGAGCCATACAGGACTAGGATGTACTCCTCAAGGAGCTGTCATCAGCCTGTCTGTCATCCTCTGCCCCTCCCCTTCTCTCTCTCTCTACCTCTGTGTGTGTCTCTGTTCCTACTCTCTGAAGACAGACTCCATTTTCCTCTGTCTCTGTCTCTCAATTTCAATTTCAATTTAAGGGTTTTATTGGCATGGGAAACGTATGTTAACATTGCCAAAGCAAGGGAAGTAGATAGTAAACAAAAGTGAAATAAACAATAAATATTAACAGTAAACATTACACTCAGAAGTTTCAAAAGAAGAATATACTCCTGAGTGGCGCAGTGGTCTAAGGCACTGCATTGCAGTGCTAACTGTGCCACTAGAGATCCTGGTTCGAATCCAGGCTCTGTCGCAGCCGGCCGCGACCGGGAGACTCATGGGCGGCGCACAATTGGCCCAGCGTTGTCCAGGGTAGGGGAGGGAATGGGATGTAGCTCAGTTGATAGAGCATGGTGTTTGCAATGCCAGGGTTGTGGGTCTGATTCCAATGGGGGGCCAGTATAAAAATGTATTCACTAACTGTAAGTCGCTCTGGATAAGAGTGTCTGCTAAATGACTAATGTAATAAAGACATTTCAAAATCTCATATTATGTACATATACAGTGTTGTAACAATGTGCAAATAGTTAAAGTACAAAAGGGAAAATAAATAAACATAAATATGGGTTGTATTTACAATGGTGTTTGTTCTTCACTGGTTACCCTTTTCTTGTGGCAACAGGTCACAAATCTTGCTGCTGTGATGGCACAGTAGATATGGGGGTTTATCAAAATTGGGTTTGTTCTCGAATTCTTTGTGGGTCTGTGTAATCTGAGGGAAATATGTGTCTCTAATATGGTCATACATTTGGCAGGAAGTTATGAAGTGCAGCTCAGTTTCCACCTCATTTTGCGGGCAGTGTGCACATAGCCTGTCTTCTCTTGAGAGCCAGGTCTGCCCATGGTGGCCTTTCTCAATAGCAAGGCTATGCTCACTGAGTCTGTACATAGTCAAAGATTTCCTTAATTTTGGGTCAGTCACAGTGGTCAGGTATTCTGCCACTTTGTACTGTTTAGGGCCAAATAGCATTCCAGTATGCTCTGTTTTTTTGTTAATTCTTTCCAATGTGTCAAGTAATTATGTTTTTTTTTCTCATGATTTGGTTGGGTCTAATTGTGTTGCCTTCCTGGGGCTCTGTGGGGTCTGTTTGTGTTTGTGAATAGAGCCCCAGGACCAGCTTGCTTAGGGGACTCTTCTCAAGGTTCATCTCTCTGTAGGTGATGGCTTTGTTATGGAAGGTTTGAGAATCGCTTCCTTTTAGGTGGTTGTAGACTTTAACGGCTCTTTTCTGGATTTTGATCATTAGAGGGTATCGACCTAATTCTGCTCTGCATGCATTATTTCACAAACTCTACCTTTTTTGGAACACCATTCTATTTGTCTTACTGAGATTTATTGTCAGGGCCCAGGTCTGACAGAATCTGTGCAGAAGATCTAGGTGCTGCTGTAGGCGCTCCTTGGTTGGGGACAGATGCACCAGATCATCAGCAAAATGTAGACATTTGACTTCAGATTCTAGTAGGTGAGGCCGGGTGCATCTCCATCTGTCTCTCTCTCTCTCTCTCTCTCTCTCTCTCTCTCTCTCTCTCTCTCTCTCTCTCTCTCTCTCTCTCTCTCTCTCTCTCTCTCTCTCTCTCTCTCTCTCTCTCTCTCTCTCTCTCTCTCTCTCTCTCTCTCTCTCTCTCTCTCTCTCTCTCTCTCTCTCTCTCTCTCTCTCTCTCCCTCTCCATCTCTCTAAATTTCAATTCAATTCAATTTAAGGGCTTTATTGGCATGGGAAACGTATGTTAACATTGCCAAAGCAAGTGAAGTAGATAATAAACAATAAATATTAACAGTAAACATTACACTCAGAAGTTCCAAAAGAATAAAGACATTTGAAATGTCATATTATGTACAGTGGGGAGAACAAGTATTTGATACACTCAAGTATTTGATACACTGACGATTTTGCAGGTTTTCCTACTTACAAAGCATGTAGAGGTCTGTAATATTTATCATAGGTACACTTCAACTGTGAGAGACGGAATCTAAAACAAAAATTCAGAAAATCACATTGTATGATTTTTAAGTAATTAATTTGCATTTTATTGCATGACATAAGAATTTGATACATTAGAAAAGCAGAACTTAATATTTGGTACAGAAACCTTTGTTTGCAATTACAGAGATCATACGTTTCCTGTAGGTCTTGACCAGGTTTGCACACACTGCAGCAGGGATTTTGGCCCACTCCTCCATACAGATCTTCTCCAGATCCTTCAGGTTTCGGGGCTGTCGCTGGGCAATACGGACTTGCAGCTCCCTCCAAAGATTTTCTATTGGGTTCAGGTCTGGAGACTGGCTAGGCCACTCCAGGACCTTGAGATGCTTCTTACGGAGCCACTCCTTAGTTGCCCTGGCTGTGTGTTTCGGGTCGTTGTCATGCTGGAAGACCCAGCCACGACCCATCTTCAATGCTCTTACTGAGGGAAGGAGGTTGTTGGCCAAGATCTTGCGATACATGGCCCCATCCATCCTACCCCCAATACGGTGCAGTCGTCCTGTCCCCTTTGCAGAAAAGCATCCCCAAAGAATGATGTTTCCACCTCCATGCTTCACGGTTGGGATGGTGTTCTTGGGGTTGTACTCATCCTTCTTCTTCCTCCAAACACGGTGAGTGGAGTTTAGACCAAAAAGCTCTATTTTTGTCTCATCAGACCACATGACCTTTTCCCATTCCTCCTCTGGATCATCCAGATGGTCATTGGCAAACTTCAGACGGGCCTGAAAATGCGCTGGCTTGAGCAGGGGGACCTTGCGTGCGCTGCAGGATTTTAATCCATGACGGCGTAGTTTGTTACTAATGGTTTTCTTTGAGACTGTGGTCCCAGCTCTCTTCAGGTCATTGACCAGATCCTGCCATGTAGTTCTGGGCTGATCCCTCACTTTCCTCATGATCATTGATGCCCCAAGAGGTGAGATCTTGCATGGAGCCCCAGACCGAGGGTGATTGACCGTCATCTTGAACTTCTTCCATTTTCTAATAATTGCGCCAACAGTTGTTGCCTTCTCACCAAGCTGCTTGCCTATTGTCCTGTAGCCCATCCCAGCCTTGTGCAGGTCTACAATTGTATCCCTGATGTCCTTACACAGCTCTCTGGTCTTGGCCATTGTGGAGAGGTTGGAGTCTGTTTGATTGAGTGTGTGGACAGGTGTCTTTTATACAGGTAACGAGTTCAAACAGGTGCAGTTAATACATATAATGAGTGGAGAACAGGAGGGCTTCTTAAAGAAAAACTAACAGGTCTGTGAGAGCCGGAATTCTTACTGGTTGGTAGGTGATCAAATACTTATGTCATGCAATAAAATGCAAATTATTTACTTAAAAATCATACAATGTGATTTTCTGTTTTTTTTTTTTGATTCCGTCTCTCACAGTTGAAGTGTACCTATGATAAAAATTACAGACCTCTACATGCTTTGTAAGTAGGAAAACCTGCAAAATCGGCAGTGTATCAAATACTTGTTCTCCCCACTGTATGTATTTCCCGTTTGAGTCCATAAGGAGTACAATCTGTGGCTTGTGTATGTCCTCAGTGGGTGTGGGGGGGTCGTCATGAGGGCTCCCAGGGTGTCTGACAGGGGGGTTGTTCAGAGGGGTTGGGTCCCCAGGGCTTGGGGTTCTTCATTTGTTTGTCTGGGTGTGATGTCGAGGCTATGGTCAGGGTCTAGGGTGTACTGTTCTGCGGTGGTGTCGAGACTTTGGCCAGGATCTGAGGTGGGCTGTTCTGCTGGCTTCTCTGCGGGGGTGGCCAGCTCTCTAATGGGTTTTCTATGTCACCCGTCATCGTTCTCACCTTCTCCTCCAGCACTCTGATCCTCTCCTCTAGTGCTCTGTTCTTCTCCTGCTCCTGCTCTTTCTCCTGTTGATGTTGTCTCACCACAGTCCAGAGTGCAGACATGTCTCTCTCTACCTCCAGCTCTCCAGGTCTAGTTAAGGGGGTGTTGTTGTGCTGGACTGTTGTCTGGGTCTGTGTTGACTGGAGTGTGTTCACCTGCTGTTCCAGCTCCACCTGCCTTACCTCCAGCTGGGTGAATTTATCCTTCATTTCAATGAGGGAGTAGTGCTCTGTGCTGGGAAGTTGACTTTCCGCTTGGGGTTGCTCTGTGGGGTTATTTAATGAAGAGGTCTGGTCTGACCCGCTCGGGGTGGGGGTATGTTTTTCAAGGGAGAGCTTCTCCTGCTGAGCTATTTCTTTGATTAGGTGAAAGTCCAGCTGGAACTGTTTGGTGCTGCCTTGAACCAAAACGGTTCCAGATTTATAGAGATTAATATTAGACGACTCAGAGTCCTCGTTGTCCAGTATCCTGAGTTTCCACCCATCGCTAACACCCCCCGTCTTAACAGAGGGGTAGTGTGCTAGTATAGCACTGTGCCATGCCAGGGGATGGTCTGTGTGGAAGATAAGCTTGCTTATGTTCTCATTTTTATAAAAATCAGCAAAAAGTGTCTCCTGATTTCCCATAAGGAGCTTCATTTTGTACTCTTTTCGTGTCTTATCATTCTTTACATACAGAGGGTACAGTATTTTAATTACCTCTGAACAGCGGGATGGTGCTTCTAAGGCCTCTCCATTTGGTTGGGGTAGACTGTGCGACTCTCCTGCCATTGTTGAGCTCAAGGGCTTTGACACTTCTCACTTCACACGTCGGTGCTAATTGAAATTGTGTCTCTATGTACTAGCAAGCTTGGTTGCCTTAGCATTCAGTCCTTATAAAGTAAAATATATAATTGTAATGTATTTTTCTTCTTGATTTTTAAAGGTAAAAAAATATCTTCAGACTGAACATTTCTCACTACATTTCATTTCATTTTACATTTCAGGCATTTAGCAGACGCTCTTATCCAGAGCGACTTACAGTGAGTGCATACATTATTTTTTCATACTGGCCCCCCCGTGGGAATCAAACCCACAACCCTGGCGTTGCAAACACCATGCTCTACCAACTGAGCTACATCCCTGCCGGCCATTCCCTCCCCTACCCTGGACGACGCTGGGCAAATTGTGCGCCGCCCCATGGGTTGGATGGAATAAAGACATTTCAAATGTCATATTATGTATATGTACAGTGTTGTAACAATGTGCAAATAGTTAAAGTACAAAAGGGAAAATAAATAAACATAAATATGGGTTGTATTTACAATGGTGTTTGTTCCACGCAATGGTAGGATCATGGGCGCTTAACCAGGGAAGCCCCAGCACCACGGGGTACGCAGGAGAGTCAATCAGATAAAACTGAATGATCTCCTCATGACCCCCCTGCGTCGTCATCTTAAGTGGTGCTGTGACTTCTCTGATCAGGCCCGACCCCAACGGCCGGCTGTCTAGGGCGTGGACAGAAAAGGGGGCTTCTACCGGCCGAAGGGGAATTCCTAACCTATAACAAAATGCACGATCAATAAAATTCCCAGCTGCGCCTGTATCTACTAGCGCCTTATGCTGGGCGCTGAGGTGCCACCTGTGGAAATCTCACAGGAATACTCATGTGACCAACAGAGAGCTCTGGGTAAGTGGGGCGCCTACTCACCTGAAATGACTCCCCAGTGCGTGACCTGTTGTCCCCTCTCCCAGGAGACCCTCCCCAGCACCTGGCCGCGGTGTGTCCTCCACGGCCACAGTTGGTGCAGGGGATGGCCCCCCACGGGTTCTCTCTCCTCCTCTCTCTAGCGCCAGCACCCCCGAGCTCCATGGGAATCGGCTCGGAGGTGCTGGAGGGTGGAATGGACGACCCCCACTCGGGACGTCCGCGGGTAGCCAGCAGGGTGTCGAGACGGATGGAGATGTCTACCAACTGGTCGAAGGATAGGTTGGTGTCCCTGCAGGCCAGCTCACGACGAACGTCCTCTTGTAGGCTACACCGGTAATGGTCGATGAGGGCCCTCTCATTCCACCCCGCATCCGCCGCTAGAGTCCGGAACTCCAGGGCGAACTCCTGTGCGCTCCTCTTCCCCTGTCGGAGTTGGAACAGACGCTCCCCCGCCGCCTTTCCCTCAGGTGGGTGATCGAAGACAGCCCTGAAGCGGCGGGAGAACTCCGCCTTGCCGGATAGACAGGAGATGAGGGCGGAGACGCTCTCGTATCCCGAGGGCGCTGGGTGTATGGTAGCCAGGTAAAGTTCCACCTGCAGGAGGAACCCCTGACACCCGGCTGCAGAACCGTCATATGCCCTCGGGAGCGAGAGCCGAATGCCCCTGGGTTCCGGTGCTGAGAGAGGAGGACTGGCCGTTGGTGATGGGATGGTGTAAGAAGACGTGGGCACCTCCCCAGTAACCAACCGGCGCAGAGTGTTGGACACCTCGTCCATGGCGGACCCAAGTTGCCGGATCATGGTGTCCTGATAGCTGATCCGTTCCTCCAGCGACTTGGGTGTCGCAGCTGCTCCTGCTGACTCCATGGTTGGTGTGTTGTTCTGTCAGAAGAACCGATGTGGATGTGGTGGAGGAGTCAGGCGCAGGACACAGAGGCTTCGTCCAACAGACTTTACTAGTCAAAAGTGCAAAAATACAATACACGGCCTCGAAACAAACAGAGGCGAGTGAATACGTAAACCATGCGTAAACACTAAACAAACAAACAGAGCGTCAACACGCAGCTCCGAAATACAGGCAGACAACAACACACAATCTAACCTATACAAAACAGGGAACTTATAGGACACGTAATCAGAACACAAACAGACACAGGTGTACAAGACAGACCAAAGCAATCACACCACGAAACATTCAACGGTGGCAGCTAGTACTCCAGGGACGGCGAACGCCGAAGCCTGCCCGAACCAGGAGGAGGAGCAGTCTCGGCCGAAACCGTGACAGTAATTGAAGAATCCAGTGGGTTCTGGTAGTCTTTAATAGTTGATTCTAAGATTTGCATTTGATCATGTATATTTTTTTGCTGTTTGTTCTCTGTTATAGGGCCAAAAAGATTGGAGAAGTGGTTTACCCATACATCTCCGTTTTGGATAGATAGCTCTTCATGTTGTTGTTTGTTTAGTGTTTTCCAATTTTCCCAGAAGTGGTTAGAGTCTATGGATTCTTCAATTACATTGAGCTGATTTCTGACATGCTGTTCCTTCTTTTTCCGTAGTGTATTTCTGTATTGTTTTAGTGATTCACCATAGTGAAGGCGTAGGCTCAGGTTTTCTGGGTCTCTATGTTTTTGGTTGGATAGGTTTCTCAATTTCTTTCTTAGGTTTTTGCGTTCTTCATCAAACCATTTATCACTGTTATTACTTTTCTTTGGTTTTCTGTTAGAGATTTTTAGATTTGATAGGGAAGCTGAGAGGTCAAATATACTGTTTAGGTTTTCTACTGCCAAGTTTACACCTTCACTATTACAGTGGAACGTTTTGTCCAGGAAGTTGTCTAGAATGGATTGAATTTGTTGTTTCCTAATTGTTTTTTGGTAGGTTTCAACACTACTTTCCTTCCATCTATAGCATTTCTTAATATTATTCAGTTCCTTTGGCTTTGATGCCTCATGATTGACTATTGCTCTGTTCAAGTAGACTGTGATTTTGCTGTGGTCTGATAGGGGTGTCAGTGGGCTGACTGTGAACGCTCTGAGAGACTCTGGGTTGAGGTCAGTGATAAAGTAGTCTACAGTACTACTGCCAAGAGATGAGCTATAGGTGTACTTACCATAGGAGTCCCCTCGAAGCCTACCATTGACTATGTACATAACCAGTGTACGACAGAGCTGCAGGAGTCGTGACCCGTTTTTGTTGTTTATGTTGTCGTAGTTGTGCCTAGGGGGGCATATGGGGGAGGGAATGCTGTCACCTCCAGGTAGGTGTTTGTCCCCCTGTGTGCTGAGGGTGTCAGGTACTTGTCCAGTTCTGGCATTTAGGTCGCCACAGACTAGTACATGTCCCTGGGTCTGGAAATGCTTGATTTCCCCCTCCAGGATGGAGAAACTGTCTTCATTAAAGTATGGGGATTCTAGTGGGGGGATATAGGTAGCACACAGGAGGACATTTTTCTCAGTTGAGATAATTTCCTTTTGAATTTCTAACCAAATGTAAAATGTTCCTGTTTTGATTAATTTAATAGAGTGAGTTAGGTCTGCTCTATACCAAATTAGCATACCCCCTGAGTCCCTTCCCTGTTTCACACCTGGTAGTTTGGTGGATGGGACTACCAGCTCTCTGTAACCTAGAGGGCAACCAGTGGGTCTGTCTCCTCTATACCATGTTTCTTGTAGGATGACAATGTCTGTATTTCCGATTTCTTTGGTGAAGTCCAGATTCCTGCTCTTTAGGCCAAAGGCAGATGACTTCAGGCCTTGGATATTCCAGGATGAAATAGTGAAGGCTTTGTGTTCCATAAAGTGCCTAATGTTGTTGGTTGTGTGGTTTGGCCTCAGGCCAGTAATTGTGAGCAGAGCCTGCTGAGCATCTGGTACATGCCATTGGCTTGGGCTAGTGTAAGAGTGGGTGTTGGGCCTGTTTGCCTGCTCACGGCCTGGGCGTATGTGTGACTTTCATGTTGAGGCCCTCTTTGTGGGAGTGGGGGGCTTGGGGTGGGTAGGAGGGGCATAGGTCTGATCTGAGGGGGCCTAAATGGGGTGTGGGCATGGTTGACTTGGGGGGGGAGTTAATTGGTGGGGGTGGGGGTGTAGATGTGGTTGATGGTGCTGTGGTCTGGATGTAGGTCCTCTCTGCGGGGGTCCTCTATGTGTAGGTCCTGGGTGGGGTCCCGCAGGTCTGGGAGAGTGTCTCGCTGGTCTGGGCGGGGTGTCTGTTGATCTGTTGCTCCTGTGTGAGGTGTTGGGTCTGCGGTTGAGGGCGATATCCTTTAGGGTCCGGGCAAAGGTGGGCACTGCTGCCTTGTATAGGTGGACCTGGTCACAAAGGCTGTTCACGTCCAGGGTGGAGTGGTGGGCCAGGTAGACATTTTGTTTTGATGCACAGTCACAGGAAATACTTGCGTTTACCCGCTGTATGGTAGCAGGGTGGAAGTCTTTTCATGGTAACAGGGTTGAGATAACCACTTGTGCGTTGGGGAAAGTAGAAGAAGCTTTTTCTATCACTCCCTTGAGTGATGTGGCCACCCTTTCCTGCTGTGTTCTCAGGTCGTTTTTGCCTGTGTGTATTATTATGTGGCTGGGTGATCCTAGTCGGTCCTCAGACAGAAGGTCTAGGGCGCGCTGGGTGTTTGGACACCAGAGTTTAGACACTGTGTGTTTTGGAAAAAGTTTATTTTCTTGTATGTATTTCCCGTTTGAGTCCATAAGGAGTACAATCTGTGGCTTGTGTATGTCCTCAGTGGGTGTGGGGGGGTCGTCAGGAGGGCTATCAGGGCTCTCTCTCTCTCTCTCTCTCTCTCTCTCTCTCTCTCTCTCTCTCTCTCTCTCTCTCTCTCTCTCTCTCTCTCTCTCTCTCTCTCTCTCTCTCTCTCTCTCTCTCTCTCTCTCTCCCGCTCAGTCTCCTTTCTCTCTCTGTGTCTCTCTCGGTAACCCTCCTCCTTCCTCTCTCAGTTCAATTCAATTCAATTCAATTTAAGGGCTTTATTGGCATGGGAAACGTATGTTAACATTGCCAAAGCAAGTGAAGTAGATAGTAAACAAAAGTGAAATAAACAATAAATATTAACAGTAAACATTACACTCAGAAGTTCCAAAATAATAAAGACATTTCAAATCTCATATTATGTGCATATACAGTGTTGTAATGATGTGCAAATAGTTAAAGTACAAAAGGGAAAATAAATAAACATAAATATGGGTTGTATTTACAATGGTGTTTGTTCTTCACTGGTTGCCCTTTTCTTGTGGCAACAGGTCACAAATCTTGCTGCTGTGATGGCACACTGTGGTTTTTCACCCAGTAGATAAGGGAGTTAATCAAAATTGGGTTTGTTTTCGAATTCTTTGTGGATCTCTGTAATCTGAGGGAAATGTGTGTCTCTAATATGGTCATACATTTGGCAGGAGGTTAGGAAGTGCAGCTCAGTTTCCACCTCATTTTGTGGGCAGTGTGCACATAGCCTGTCTTCTCTTGAGAGCCAGGTCTGCCTGCGGCGGCCTTTCTCTATAATAAGGCTATGCTCACTGAGTCTGTACATAGTCAAAGTTTTCTTCTCTCTCTCTCTCTCTCTCTCTCTCTCTCTCTCTCTCTCTCTCTCTCTCTCTCTCTCTCTCTCTCTCTCTCTCTCTCTCTCTCTCTCTCTCTCTCTCTCTCCATCTCTCTCCATCTCTCCCTTCCTCCCAGGATTTTGTAGGTTGTATAGTGTATGAGAATGCCATCTGTGAAAGCCATTAATGTCACTATTCAACCTTTTCCCCTTTTATTAACAAACACCTGCACTTAGTCCTCACATAATGAATATTCTGTGTACTATGTGTGGGAACCTAGCCTCTTTTTCCTATTGGGCACGTTCACATCATTCATTTGATGTGAGCAGAAAGACTTGGTTGCCTCAGTCTATTTACAGCTGAAATACTGACGACTGTCCAGAAACAGCTTGTGATTGTTAGAGATTCTCTGTATGCGTTGCTGTTCTTCTCACACCGTTTCCAAACTACAGTTTAGATTGACAAGGTGAACGCTACCATATAGATACAACTCAATGTTCTATTTCATTATTTGAATGCACCAACAAGTCTTCCCCACCACGTTGTGTGGTCTTCCATTTTGGATTAATGGTTGTCGTGGCAAACTGTGGTGAAAAGGGAAAAAATAAAGTGTTTCTAGATCTGATGTAATGCAGAACCTTCAGTTCATCTGAGGTACTCACTCTTCTCTTCTCTTCCTTTACTGCAATTAGAGCAGAGAGAGAACGAGAGAGGGGAGAAAGAGAGAGGGGAGAAAGAGAGAGGGGAGAAAGAGAGAGGGGAGAAAGTGAAAGACGGGGAGAGAGAGAGAGGGGAGAAAGAGAGAGGGGAGAAAGAGAGAGGGGAGAAAGTGAGAGGGGAGAAAGAGAGAGGGGAGAAAGAGAGAGGGGAGAAAGAGAAAGACGGGGAGAGAGAGAGGAGGGATGTAAGAGAAGACCCACTCTGTCTCCCAGTGTTCTGCTCTCTGGGTAAGAAGCTGGGGTGAGAGTTTTCCACTGAGAGAGAGAGAGAGAGCGAGAGACAGAGAGACAGAGACAGACAGAGAGACAGAGAGACAGAGAGACAGAGAGACAGAAAACAGAGATACAGAGACAGAGAGAAAGACAGAGAAACAGAGACAGAGAGACAGAGAGAGAGACACAGAGACAGAGCGACAGAGAGACAGAGACAGAGACAGTCAGACAGAGAGACACAGACAGAGACAGAGAGACAGAGAGAGAGACACAGAGACAGAGAGACAGAGACAGAGACAGTCAGACAGAGAGACACAGACAGACAGAGACAGAAACAGAAACAGAAACAGAGACAGAGACAGAGACAGAGACAGAGACAGAGACAGAGACAGAGACAGAGACAGAGGAAAATGGTGTCTGTCTGTGGAGGTCTGTTCTACTTCAAAGCCTCTATTTGGATACCTTCAGGAGACAGAATGAAGGAGAGGGGAATTGAGGGTAACACCCTCTTTCCTCCCTACAATGGTTCCACTTCTCTCAAGTGTCATCTGGGAGTCAGGGGGAACTCAGTTCTACACAGCGGACACAGAGGAAAATTAGCAGAGAAAATATACACTTTTTTTCGTTTGCTTATCTGTACCCTTGTTACTTATTTGGTTCCTTTTTTGGGTTCTTTGGTTCTTTTGCTCTGCCTTTGGTTGTGTTGTCAATATTCTGAGGCCTATATTCTGGCCCTTCATTCTGGCCCTTCATTCTGGCCCTACATTCTGGCCCTACATTCTGGCCCTTCATTCTGGCCCTACATTCTGGCCCTTCATTCTGGCCCTTCATTCTGGCCCTACATTCTGGCCCTACATTCTGGCCCTTCATTCTGGCCCTTCATTCTGGCCCTACATTCTGGCCCTTCATTCTGGCCCTACATTCTGGCCCTTCATTCTGGCCCTTCATTCTGGCCCTTCATTCTGGCCCTGCATTCTGGCACTACATTCTGGCCCTTCATTCTGGTCGTTCATTCTGGCCCTTCATTCTGGTCGTTCATTCTGGCCCTACATTCTGGCCCTACATTCTGGATAACAAATCTATTAATTATAATCCGCACAATAATTCACATTTCCTGTTGCTGCAGGATTATTTTCCTGCTGTGAGAAATTGGTCAAATTAAGATCCTGCATCTGTAGATATAAAGAAACCTGAGGAACTAGGAAGGAATGCAATTTTCTAACATGGAACTAACATGGAACACATTTTGACTTTAACCATGGATCTATCTTTGACACTAAAGTAAATGAAAAGGGAGACTTGGCTACACTATGAAAACAACACTAGAGTTGAAATTTGATTTCTTTTAGCAGACGCTCTTATCCAGAGCGACATACAGTTAGTGCATACATTATTTTATATTAATTTTTTTCATACTGGCCCCCCGTGGGGCCCTCCGTTGCAAACGCCATGCTCTACCAACTGAGCTACATCCCTGCCGGCCATTCCCTCCCCTACCCTGGACCAATTGTGCGCCGCCCCATGGGTCTCCCGGTTGGCTACAACAGAGCCTGGATTTGAACCAGGATCTCTAGTGGCAGAGCTAGCACTGCAAAGCAGTGCCTTAGACCACTGCGCCACTCGGTAGTCTGCAATGATTGAGTTAATCCATCCTTCTCTCCACTGCACCAGGAAAACATCATAGCTCAAAATTAGTGTCAATTCCACCTATAAATCCCAATCAAATCAAGGGTTCAATTCCTATTGAGAAATTCCATAACCAGTTTAACTAAGGAATTGGCATGACTTGACCCCAACTCTGGCAAAACTAACCATATGGGAGGCAGCTAGTCAAGAAGTATTTGTTTGTTTTAATTGTTTACAAAACACATACAAATTATGAATGTGACGGGCTGGGTTCAAACCTGTGTCTCCTGTGATTCACAAGATTGTGTGTGCCTGCTGAACAAACAGCCAGGCAAGTCGTCTCGTCTCAAGGCTCAAGGGTGGTCTTCAAGGGAGTGTGTGAGAGTGGGTTGACCAAACCACCTATGTTATATAAGCTTTATAGGCTGCTATTGAAAAGTCCAGAACCTTGAAGTGTCCCAGTGGTTACTTATAATAATAATAATATGCCATTTAGCAGACGCTTTTTATCCAAAGCAACTTACAGTCATGCGTGCATACATTTTCGTGTATGTGTGGTCCCGGGGATTGAACCCACTACCTTGGCGTTACAAGCGCCGTGCTCTACCAGCTGAGCTACAGAGGACCACACTACTTTTAGGCCGCTATTGAAAAGTCCAGAACCTTGAAGTGTCCCAGTGGTTACTTTTAGGCCGCTATTGAAAAGTCCAGAACCTTGAAGTGTCCCAGTGGTTACTTTTAGGCTGCTATTGAAAAGTCCAGAACCTTGAAGTGTCCCAGTGGTTACTTTTAGGCTGCTATTGAAAAGTCCAGAACCTTGAAGTGTTCCAGTGGTTACTTTTAGGCTGCTATTGAAAAGTCCAGAACCTTGAAGTGTCCCAGTGGTTACTGTTAGGCTGCTATTGAAAAGTCCAGAACCTTGAAGTGTCCCAGTGGTTACTGTTAGGCTGCTATTGAAAAGTCCAGAACCTTGAAGTGTCCCAGTGGTTACTGTTAGGCCGCTATTGAAAAGTCCAGAACCTTGAAGTGTCCCAGTGGTTACTGGAAGGCTGCTATTGAAAAGTCCAGAACCTTGAAGTGTCCCAGTGGTTACTGGAAGGCTGCTATTGAAAAGTCCAGAACCTTGAAGTGTCCCAGTGGTTACTGTTAGGCTGCTATTGAAAAGTCCAGAACCTTGAAGTGTCCCAGTGGTTACTGTTAGGCTGCTATTGAAAAGTCCAGAACCTTGAAGTGTCCCAGTGGTTACTGTTAGGCTGCTATTGAAAAGTCCAGAACCTTGAAGTGTCCCAGTGGTTACTGTTAGGCTGCTATTGAAAAGTCCAGAACCTTGAAGTGTCCCAGTGGTTACTGTTAGGCTGCTATTGAAAAGTCCAGAACCGTGAAGTGTCCCAGTGGTTACCTTTAGGCTGCTATGAAAAGTCCAGAACCTTGAAGTGTCCCAGTGGATACTGTTAGGCTGCTATTGAAAAGTCCAGAACCTTGAAGTGTCCCAGTGGTTACCTTTAGGCTGCTATGAAAAGTCCAGAACCTTGAAGTGTCCCAGTGGTTACTGTTAGGCTGCTATTGAAAAGTCCAGAACCTTGAAGTGTCCCAGTGGTTACTGTTAGGCTGCTATTGAAAAGTCCAGAACCTTGAAGTGTCCCAGTGGTTACTTTTAGGCTGCTATTGAAAAGTCCAGAACCTTGAAGTGTCCCAGTGGTTACTTTTAGGCTGCTATTGAAAAGTCCAGAACCTTGAAGTGTCCCAGTGGTTACTGTTAGGCTGCTATTGAAAAGTCCAGAACCTTGAAGTGTCCCAGTGGTTACTTTTAGGCTGCGATTGAAAAGTCCAGAACCTTGAAGTGTCCCAGTGGTTACTGGAAGGCTGCTATTGAAAAGTCCAGAACCTTGAAGTGTCCCAGTGATTAATGTAAGGCTGCTATTGAAAAGTCCAGAACCTTGAAGTGTCCCAGTGGTTACTTTTAGGCTGCTATTGAAAAGTCCAGAACCTTGAAGTGTCCCAGTGGTTACTGGAAGGCTGCTATTGAAAAGTCCAGAACCTTGAAGTGTCCCAGTGATTAATGTAAGGCTGCTATTGAAAAGTCCAGAACCTTGAAGTGTCCCAGTGGTTACTTTTAGGCTGCTATTGAAAAGTCCAGAACCTTGAAGTGTCCCAGTGGTTACTGGAAGGCTGCTATTGAAAAGTCCAGAACCTTGAAGTGTCCCAGTGATTACTGTAAGGCTGCTATTGAAAAGTCCAGAACCTGGAAGTGTCCTAGTGGTTACTGGAAGGCTGCTATTGAAAAGTCCAGAACCTGGAAGTGTCCCAGTGGTTACTGTAAGGCTGCTATTGAAAAGTCCAGAACCTTGAAGTGTCCCAGTGGTTACTGGAAGGCTGCTATTGAAAAGTCCAGAACCTTGAAGTGTCCCAGTGATTAATGTAAGGCTGCTATTGAAAAGTCCAGAACCTTGAAGTGTCCCAGTGGTTACTTTTAGGCTGCTATTGAAAAGTCCAGAACCTTGAAGTGTCCCAGTGGTTACTGTTAGGCTGCTATTGAAAAGTCCAGAACCTTGAAGTGTCCCAGTGGTTACTGGAAGGCTGCTATTGAAAAGTCCAGAACCTTGAAGTGTCCCAGGGATTACTGTAAGGCTGCTATTGAAAAGTCCAGAACCTGGAAGTGTCCCAGTGGTTACTGGAAGGCTGCTATTGAAAAGTCCAGAACCTGGAAGTGTCCCAGTGGTTACTGTAAGGCTGCTATTGAAAAGTCCAGAACCTGGAAGTGTCCCAGTGGTTACTGGAAGGCTGCTATTGAAAAGTCCA
>NW_028164979.1:27500-85518 GCF_964263955.1 Coregonus lavaretus
ATCCTTAATCCACAAGAATGCTGTCAAACAATTCCTCAGCAGTAGACCTGTCCCAAGGAAACCATATCCTCCTCCTCTTCCTCCTCCTCCTGCTCCTCTTCCTCCTCCCCCTCCTCTTCCTCCCCCTCCTCTTCCCCCTCCTCCTCTTCCCCCTCCTCCTCCCCCTCCTCTTCCCCCTCCTCCTCTCCCTCCTCCTTATCTACTTCCTCTTCCTCCTCCTCTTTCTTCCAAAGACGTCTTATACAGCAAGAGGTTAGAGATATATTCAAGGCTGGCTATGCTCAGGATTCAGGAAGACCTGTCACTCCTTCTCTGTTGCTGCACACTTTAGACTCTTGTCTCTTGTCTCTTGTCTCTTGTCTCTTGTCTCTTGTCTCTTGTCTCTAGACTCTTGTTTCTTGTCTCTTGTCTCTTGTCTCTTGTCTCTTGTCTCTTGTCTCTAGACTCTTGTCTCTTGTCTCTAGACTCTAGACTCTAGACTCTTGTCTCTTGTCTCTTGTCTCTTGTCTCTTGTCTCTTGTCTCTTGTCTCTAGACTCTTGTCTCTTGTCTCTAGACTCTTGTCTCTTGTCTCTTGTCTCTAGACTCTTGTCTCTTGTCTCCAGAATCTTGTTTCTTGTCACTAAACTCTTGTCTCTTGTGTCTTGTCTCTTGTCTCTAGACTCTTGTCTCTTGTCTCTTGTCTCTAGACTCTTGTTTCTTGTTTCTAGACTCTTGTTTCTTGTCTCTAGACTCTTGTCTCTGGTTTCTTGTCTCTAGACTCTTGTCTCTTTTCTCTTGTCTCTTGTCTCTTGTCTCTTGTCTCTAGTTTCTTGTCTCCAGACTCTTGTTTCTTGTCTCTTGTCTCTAGACTCTTGTCTCTTGTCTCTTGTCTCTAGACTCTTGTCTCGAGACTCTTGATTCTCTTGTATCTTGTCTCTAGACTCTTGTCTCTTGTCTCTTGTCTCTAGACTCTTGTCTCTTGTCTCTTGTCTCTAGACTCTTGTCTCTTGTCTCCAGAATCTTGTTTCTTGTCACTAAACTCTTGTCTCTTGTGTCTTGTCTCTTGTCTCTTTTCTCTTGTCTCTTGTCTCTTGTCTCTTGTCTCTAGTTTCTTGTCTCCAGACTCTTGTTTCTTGTCTCTTGTCTCTAGACTCTTGTCTCTTGTCTCTTGTCTCTAGACTCTTGTCTCGAGACTCTTGATTCTCTTGTCTCTTGTCTCTTGTCTCTAGACTCTTGTCTCTTGTCTCTTGTCTCTTGTCTCTAGACTCTTGTCTCTTGTCTCTTGTCTCTTGTCTCTTGACAAAATGTTGGGTCTTTGTGCTGGCTAAGTATAACTAAATGAAGTTTTTTACTTTGCATACAGCATTCACATTTTAGTCATTTAGCAGACGCTCTTATCCAGAGCGACTTACATTTAGTGAGTGCATACTTTATTTTTTTCATTCCCCCGTGGGAATCGAACCCGCAACCCTGCCGTTGCAAACGCCATGCTCTACCAACTGAGCTACATCGCCGCCAGCCATTCCCTCCCCTACCCTGGACGACGCTGGGCCAATTGTGCGCCGCCCCATGGGTCTCCCGGTCGTGGCCGGCTACGACAGAGCCTGGATCCTACATCCTCTCTGCATACGCTTCCCCCATTTTTAATGATCCCACAATGACATAGTTTAGGGTTATAGGGTTAGGGTTGTAGGGTTATAAAGTTAGGGTTATAGGGTTATATGTAAACTTCTACTTTCTAGGATTTTTTGAGAGTTTTCTTTGGTGGGGGGAAGGGGGAAGAGGGGAGGGAGGCCACTTGTGGACAGGGTGTAGAGTTGGCTAATGAGATAGTAAATAATAATATGCCATTTAGCAGACATACATTTTTGTGTATGGGTGGTCCCGGGGATCGAACCCACTACCCTGGCGTTACAAGCGCCGTGCTCTACCAATTGAGCTACAGAGAACCACGAATCAGTGGTTTGAGGCAGGCTAACTCAGGGCTAACTCCATTTATCCCAAATGAATTGTTTGTTTGTGATGTTTTGTGATAGCATTTTTAACAAGGATGTATAGATTTTTGTAATAGATTTGAATTTGTATCCTTCAAAATGTATGGAATTTCAATTTCATATACAGTATATAAACTCAGCAAAAAAAGAAACGTCCTCTCACTGTCAACTGCGTTTATTTTCATCAAAGTTAACATGTGTAAATATTTGTATGAACATAACAAGATTCAACAACTGAGACATGAACTGAACAAGTTCCACAGACATGTGACTAACATAAATTGAATAATGTGTCCCTGAACAAAAGTAACAGTCAGTATCTGGTGTGGCCACCTGCTGCATTAAGTGCTGCAGTGCATCTCCTCCTCATGGACTGTCCCAGATTCGCCAGTTCTTGCTGTGAGATGTTACCCCACTCTTCCACCAAGAAACCTGAAAGTTCCCGGACATTTCTGGCCCTAGCTCTCACCCTCCGATCCAACAGGTCCCAGACGTGCTCAATGGGATTGAGATCCGGGCTCTTCGCTGGACATGGCAGAACACAGACATTCCTGTCTTGCAGGAAATCACGCACAGAACGAGCAGTATGGCTGGTGGCATTGTCATGTTGGAGGGTCATGTCAGGATGAGCCTGCAGGAAGGGTACCACATGAGGGAGGAGGATGTCTTCCCTGTAAGGCACAGCGTTGAGATTCCCTGCAATGACAACAAGCTCAGTCCGATGATGCTGTGACACGCTGCCCCAGACCATGACGGACCCTCCACCTCGATCCCGCTCCAGAGTACAGGCCTCGGTGTAACGCTCAATCCTTCGACGATAAACGCAAATCCGACCATCACCCCTGGTGAGACAAAACCGCGATTCGTCAGTGAAGAGCACGTTTTGCCAGTCCTGTCTGGTCCAGCGACGGTGGGTTTGTGCCCATAGGTGACATTGTTGCCTTACAACAGGCCTACAAGCCCTCAGTCCAGCCTCTCTCAGCCTTTTGCGGACAGTCTGAGCACTGATGGAAGGATTGTGCGTTCCTGGTGTAACTCGGGCAGTTGTTGTTGCCATCCTGTACCTGTCCCGCAGGTGTGATGTTCGGATGTACCGATCCTGTGCAGGTGTTGTTACACGTGGTCTGCCACTGTGAGGACGATCAGCTGTCCATCCTGTCTCCCTGTAGCTCTGTCTTAGGCGTCTCACAGTACGGACATAGCAATTTATTGCCCTGGCCACATCTGCAGTCCTCATGCCTCCTTGCAGCATGCCTAAGGCACGTTCACGCAGATGAGCAGGGACCCTGGGCATCTTTCTTTTGGTGTTTTTCATAGTCAGTAGAAAGGCCTCTTTAGTGTCCTAAGTTTTCATAACTGTGACCTTAATTGCCTACCGTCTGTAAGCTGTTAGTGTCTTAACGACCGTTCCACAGGTGCATGTTCATTAATTGTTTATGGTTCACTGAACAAGCATGGGAAACAGTGTTTAAACCCTTTACAATGAAGATCTGTGAAGTTATTTGGAATTTTACGAATTATCTTTGAAAGACAGGATCCTGAAAAAGGGATGTTTCTTTATTTGCAAGAGTTTATATATTAAGTATAATATTTTTTTTGTGTCTGAGCTCCAAGTTAAGGGCCATTGAAATCAAGTTCCCTCCCTCTTGGAAAGATTTCGTCATCATCCCCTTCATTCGAGGAAGACAACTGATTAGACCTTAATGAAAAAAAAAAATGGTGTTAAAAAATGGTAATGTTAAAACACCTATCACATTACACATTTAGTAATGACAGAATGCATTTGAGACTTCACGCACAATTACATTTGCGTGTGACTTAAAGCAGAAATTGCTCTGCCATTTCCTGGTTGCTAAAATTCGAATAGTTAGCCTAATTTCTGTTTATGTGACAAAACAAGCATAGAGAATGTAGAGAATCATTGTACCATCTAAACCTCTGTGAAATATATTTTCAATAACCCAAAATATTGTATTTTCTGCTGTTTGAAGCTGGTGTACAAAACTGAAAGTAAAATGCAAACATCTAGCAACCCAAAGGTTGCATGTTCAAATCTCATCACAGTCAACTTCAGTATTTTAGCAACTACTTAATACTTTTTAGCTACTTTGCATTTTTAGTCATTTAGCAGACGCTCTTATCCAGAGCAATCAGGGATAAGTGCCTTGCTCAAGGGCACATCGACAGATTTTTCACCTAGTCAGCTCAGGGATTAGAACCAGCGACCTTTCGGTTACTGGCACAATGTTCTTAACCACTAATCTACCTGCCGCCTGTTAGCACGTTAGCTAACCCTTCCCCTAACCTTAACTCTTTAACCTAACGCCTAACCCTAACCTTAACCCTAACCCTAACCCTAACCTTAACCCCTAACCTAGCTAACATTAGCCACCTAGCTATCGTTAGCCTTAGCCACATAGCTAACATGAGCCACAACAAATTGAAAATATGTAACATATCCTACATTTAGCAAATTCGTAACATATTGTACGAATTACAATTCAAGCATATTATACGAATTGTAATTCGTAACATATCATACCAAATGGATGATGGACATCTACAAATTAATACATACCGTACGAAATGTAATATATCATACTAATTGGAGTGTGCCGGATTTACCTTTACTATGTTACGTCTAGTCTGAGACCAGGTTGGATGTGTGTGCATCAGGGACGAGAGACAGATTCAGTTGCTCCCAGTATGTGTTTAGGAATTACACACATTGCAACTATGTACCTTTCCAACTTGAGATCCAGGGACCTTGTTTGATAAAGAGGCTGATTTCATTGTTGTTTTGACTGAATGAACGCGCCTTGACTGACAGATTGTTTATCACTCAATGTACTCAGACTACTAGATAGGAATGACTTTGGAAAAGGTAAAATAAAAACATAAATTATACTTGTGTGGGCTTGCATGACTATGCTCGTGGGTACCGGAAATCCCCAAAAGTCCCCACAAGGATAGTAAATCATATGGTGTGTATGTGTGAGTGTGTGATTGCCAAATTGATCGTTCAGATAAATGCAGTCCAAGAGTTTTGGAGTTTGGTTTTTTGTATTGCTTGTTTTGACCTGTAGTTGCTCACTATAATTCATTCTGTAACTTCAAGACATTCTCTCACTATGTCTTTTTCTCTCTCTCTCTCACTCTCTCTCTCTCTCTCTCTCTCTCTCTCTCTCTCTCTCTCTCTCTCTCTCTCTCTCTCGCTCTGTCTTTCTCTCTCTCTTTGTCTCTCTCCCTCTCTCTCTTTGTCTCTCTCCCTTCATCCCTCCCTCCTTCCCTCCCTCTCTCCCTCCCCCTCCTCCCCCCTCTCTCTCCCTCTCTCCCCCTCTCAGAGTTGCATTGGAGGAACAGTTCCAGTGTGTTCTGGGACCGGGGTGTGAGTGGGGGTTACCAGGCCCTTCTGCTGGATGAGGACCGTGGCTGGCTGCTGGTGGGAGGAAGAGACCACGTCTACCTGCTGCACTCTGACAACCTGGCTCTACCTACTCGAACGGTCAGCACCTTACTGGCACCTTTAAATCATCTGATGAAGTTCCTCCTTAACTGTTTTTTTTTTTTTTTATCTCATTCCCAACAAAAACATGAAGGAATTTCCTAAAATGATGAAAAGGCATATCCATCTCTAAGACAAGCCAAAACCCTCCCTCCCTCTTTTAGATCTACTGGCCAGCTGCAAAGGAACACGTTGAGCACTGCAGGCTGGCAGGGAAGAACCTGTCGGTAAGCAACAGCTTTCAAAGCCAGAACGGCTTTTAAAAGCCCCCATAGGGGCTCTGCTCAAAAGTACTGCACTGTATAGGGAGCCATTTTTGGAAACATCCATTGATGAACAACATGATGTATTTTCCCCACAAAGCTGTTTAAGTGATCAGAGGCCTTATTTAGTAATCCTCTGGAATGGAGAGCACATGCACGCTCATGGCATATAATTGGGGCAAGGCCAAACATAGTGTGTAATTGAAACAAGGCCTAAAGTTTGAAGTTCTCTACCTTTTTTTATGTTCTATTTGGGATTTGTTTTAGAGTTTATGAGACTCTCGGGAGACGGGTAGTTTCTCAACCCTCTTGTATGGGACCTGACTGACATCTCCTTTGCATTAACGCCTCGATCACACCGACAGCGTCATTGCAATTTTTGGTACACCAGAAGTACATAAATTTCCAATGGAACACTGCGTTTGCCTTGCCTTGCCGCATTGCGTTGCAGAGGCAGTTGCGGTGCGTTCTGTGTGGTGCATACATTGGATTTATCGAACGTACGCTGTCAAACTGTACAGCGTAGACGGCTTGACGGAAACGGTAGCAGAAGGTGAATGTTGAACTTTTGCTGCACACATATCCAGATGATGCTGCGTTCTATTTTGCGCGATGACGCTGTCGGTTCTCTGTGTGTAACACGCAAAAACAACCAGAGGTGTCAGCTGATTCTACCCTGACTATATATTCTTAGTTGATTTCTTCATAAATAATTGGCCTTTAGGCAAACTGTTAATCAGGCTGGTGGGTAAAATAAGCAGTATAGGATTTTGGATTATAACGTTTCATCTCTGTTAACTATGGCTGTGATGTAGATGTGTACGGATGTTTACAGTTAGTGTAAATCCTAATATTGTGTGTCGTTTCAGACTGACTGTGCCAACTACGTGCGTCTCCTACAGCCCTTCAATAAGACTCATGTGTACGTCTGTGGCACCGGGGCCTACCACCCACAATGCACCTACATAGACCTGGGACACAGCACTGAGGTGAGAAGGGAGAGGCTCTGTTCCGCTCTCTCTCTGTCTCTCTCTGTCTCTCTCTCTCTCTCTCTCTCTCTCTCTCTCTGTCTCTCTCTCTCTCTCTCTCTCTCTCTCTCTCTCTCTCTCTCTCTCTCTCTCTCTCTCTCTCTCTCTCTCTCTCTCTCTCTCTCTCACTAAACTAAACTAAACTCTGACTTGTCATCTGTCTTTTGTTGCCTTTCACGGATCCCAGAGAGAGAGAGAGACTCAATCCGCCTTTTGTTGGCTCTGATGGATCCACAGGTGGTTAGTGAAAAGTAGACTAAGCACATTATGAAAGTCCACATGATGAAAATCCAGCTGTCAACACACAACACAGCTACTATGTTAGAGATATCAACCCCCTGCTGTGTGATCTCAAAAGGCTCAAAAGATCTAATGTGGGCTCACTCATCACTGCCTCTTTGACTTGCTCCTCTTGGCATCCATTCACCTCACGGTTTTCTCTACTGGGGGTTTTACAGCTTATTGAGGCTCAGTGGAGGAGGGTTAATAATGTTATTGTGGAGATGGAATGATTACATTAATATAATATGCCATTTAGCAGACGTTTTTTTCCAAAGCGACTTACAGTCATGTGTGCATACATTTTTTATGTATGGGTGGTCCCGGGGATCAAACACACTACCTTGGCGTTACAAGCGCCGTGCTCTACCAATTGAGCTACAGAGGACCACATTGTGAAGGTTGAGATGGTTCTCTGTGGTTCTCTGCGGTTGAGGAGGGTTAATAATATTATAGTGGAGGTGACATGGTTCTCTGTGTGTCTCCTAGGAGCCGTCGTTCTGCCTGCTGAGCCATGCTGTGGAGTCTGGACGGGGGAAATGCCCCTTTAGTCCACGGGAACCATTCACCGCCAGGCTCACCGGTAAGTCATCTATGTAATATAGTAAAATATGGCCATGAAATAGACCCTTAAATCCAAAATGACTTCCACAACTGTCAATGCTGACTGTGACACATGCTGTGCCCTTACAAAAAAAAAAAAAACATGACATTTGCAGTTTCACACGTTGAGCTTAAATTTCACATGTGAAACTATATTTTAGAATGTATTTTAATTTAGCCGTTCACATGTTAACGCCACCTTTTCACATGTGAGGAGGATAACATGTTTTCACTTCACATGTGAATTGCAAGTTCACACAAGTGAAAAACAATCACATGTGAAAATCCCGTTTGCAGTTTCACATGTAAGAAAACTCCACAGGTGTAAATTTCACTTTCACATATGGAATTGTAAGTTCACGTGTGGGGATGAAATACTGTTATTCTCCTCACATGTGAAAAGGTGGTGTTAACATATAATAAATAATAATATAATTAACATGTTGCAGTAGCAATGTTTCCATATGTGGAATTACAAATTCTGTAATGCCATTCTCTAAAAAGGTTACTTAGCCTACCTGAGAATAATAATTCAATAATAAAAATAAAAATTCTAAGACATCCACTCCATTATTATTGAAGTCCTCCCTGGTGTTGCAATGATATACATCTACAGTGCATTTGAAAGTATTCAGGCCCCTTTGTCTTTTTCCATATTTTGTTACGTTACAGCCTTATTCCAAGATGGATTAAATTACTTTTTTCCATCATCAATCTACATACAATACCCCATAATGACAAAGCAAAAACAGGTTTTTATAAACTTTTGCAAATGTATAAAAATAAAAAAAACGTATTTAAATAAGTATTCAGACCCTTTGCTATGAGACTCGAAATTTAGTTCAGGTGCATCCTGTTTCCATTGATCATCCTTGAGATGTTTCTACAAATTGATTGGAGTCCACCTGTGGTAAATTCAATTGATTGGGCATGATTTGGAAAAGCACACACCTGTCTATATGAGGTCCCACAGTTGACAGTGCATGTCAGAGCAAACCCAAGCCATGAGGTCGAAGTAATTGTCCGTAGAGCTCCGAGACAGGATTGTGTCGAGGCACAGATCTGGGGAAGGCTACCAAAAAATGTCTGCAGCATTGAAGGTCCCCAAGAACACAGTGGCCTCCATCATTCTTAAATGGAAGAAGTTTGGAACCACCAAGACTCTTCCTAGAGCTGGCCGCCTGGCCAAACTGAACAATCGGGGGAGAAGGGCCTTGGTCAGGGAGGTGACCAAGAACCCGATGGTCACTCTGAAAGAGCTCCAGAGTTCCTCTGTGGAGATGGGAGAACCTTCCAGAAGGACAACCATCTCTGCAGCACTCCACCAATCAGGGCTTTATGGTAGAGTGGCCAGACGGAAGCCACTCCTCAGTAAAAGGCACATAACAGCCCGCTTGGAGTTTGCCAAAAGGCACCTAAACAAGATTCTCTGGTCTCCTGAATGCCAAGAGTCACATCTGGAGGAAACCTGGCACCATCCCTACGGTGAAGCATAGTGGTGGCAGCATCGTGCTGTGGGGATGTTTGTCAGTGGCAGGGACTGGGAGACTAGTCAGGATCGAGGCAAAGATGAACAGAGCAAAGTACAGAGAGATCCTTGATAAAAACCTGCTCCAGAGCGCTCAGGACCTGGTTGAGAGAATGCTAAGTGTGTGCAAAGCTGTCATCAAGGCAAAGGGTGGCTATTTGAAGAATCTGAAATATAAAATATATTTTTTATTTATTTTTTGGTTACTACATGATTCCATATGTGTTATTTAATAGTTTTAATGTCTTCACTATTATTCTACAATATAGAAAATAGTAAATATTAAGAAAAACCCTTGAATGAGAAGGTGTTCTAAAACTTTTGACCGGTAGTGTAGAACTAACAAATGATCTGTTTTGGCTCTAAAATTGTTTTATGTGAACATATGAACCACGGTAATTATACATATTTTAGAAGGTTTCTAATTGCTAACCTCTAGCTAGCTTAGTGATAGGCGATAGCTAGTTTTCCATCTCATCCTAGCTACCTATTGTTTACATTCTGTTATTGTTAGCTAGCTGTCCATTCCTTTATGTTACATTAAATACACGGGCCTAAAAGGGATTTTTTATGTTTTTGAAAATGTGTGAATGTGTTTGCTTTTAGAATGAATGTAAACCGATACTTTTCTATAAAGAGATTATTTTTGAATTAGGGCTGTCACAGCTAATCAGTTAACTCGAGTTTTTGTCATTTTAGTGCACACATATGTTTTTTATCGTGATTAATCGTATTGTCTGAAAGTGTTCTAATACACTGAAAACATCAAAAATACATAATTTATACAGCTAAAAACGACAATGTGATGTCAAAACAAGTTGACTTTGAGGATAAAGAAAGTGTGCTTTATCAATTTACCTGATTTTGCAAACCGTTAATTTGGAAAAAAAATTCTAGCTCAATTACAGCTCAACTTGGTAAAATTCTGAATTTGCGATTAATCATGATTACTCACAGCCTATCCTGAGATTATGTAGATAACATTTTTAAAACGTTTGACAGACCTATTTTGAACAGTCAATATTCTCACATTGAAAGAAAAGCCCAGTGTTGGTCCTCTTGGTCTAAGGGTCAAGACATTGGCTTCTCCTCCTGTGGGAAACCTGTGTTCTGATCCTGCCAGGTTAAAATAAAGCACATGTAAAACTTACAATATCACGTGTGAAATGTTGAGAAACCATGTGTCTGAGTCATGTGCTTGCAGCGCCAGGGTTGTGGGTTCGATTTCCCACGGGGGACCAGTAGGAAAATGTATGCACTCACTAAACTGTAAGTCGCTCTGGATAAGAGCGTCTGTAAAATGTGACAATTTTTTTTTTTTTTCTTTCATGTGATTTGTTTATATGTGTCCGAAAACCACGGTTTTTCTTACATGTGTGTTTTTCACATGATCTTTTCATGTTTGTTTTTTTGTAAGGGTACAGTGGGGAAAATAACGTTTGACCTGTGTCATTGCCAACAAAGGGTATATAACAAAGTATTGAGAAACTTTAGTTATTGACCAAATACTTATTTTCCACCATCATTTGCAAATAAATTCATTAAAAATCCTACAATGTGATTTTCTGGATTTTCTTTTCTCATTTTGTCTGTCATAGTTGACGTGTACATATGATGAAAATTACAGGCCTCTCTCATCTTTTTAAGTGGGAGAACTTGCACAATTGGTGGCTGACTAAATACTTTTCCCCCCCACAATATATTCAGTATATATGTTGCTCATACAGGAATCACACCTACCCTACCAGTCTTCAGAATAATTGTGAGACCCTTCAGAAATAGTGTGACCAGGAAAAGGAGCAAGAGAACCACATGATTTAGTTCTCACATAGTTTGAAGTGGATGTCAATCCCAGCGGACCTCAGTACATAGAACACATGGTTCATAATTACAGGCTGCCACAGGGAATTTAGGCCTTGCTCTGTGCTTTTTTAGGATTGTGATTGAAGATCCAAAAGCATCAGCTGAATTCAATACTCACTCAGGCTATATATTTGCCAGTATATCAACAATATACAGTCAAAAATATATGACAGACAATATATTTCATAACAATATATTTTGATAATGTTTGTCTGTTGCATTAGGATATAACTGCACACTGAGTACTGAGGTTATAGTTTCCAAAATAATGAAACCAACCCTAATTACTCTTAGCCCCGTAAACCAGACCGATCGCTGTGTTCAGCCGTTTACTTCAGCTTAGAAAAGTACATTATAAAGATGTAACAGAGATATGTATGTATGTGTGTTTTCTTAAGCCAACCCCCTCCCTATCTCACCCCTAGATGGGGATTTGTATGCGGGGACGTCGGTGGATTTCATGGGCACCAACGCAGCTATATTCCGTACCTCTGTCCACAGCAGCAAACAACACTATATACGCACCGAGGCCTACCAGGATCACTGGCTCAATGGTGAGACAGACAGACAGACAGACAGACAGACTGACTGACTGACTGACTGACTGACTGACTGACGGACTGAAGGACTGACTGACGGACTGACTGACGGACAGACAGACAGACAGACAGACAGATATATTCCGTACCTCTGTGCACAGCAGCAAACAACACTATATACACACTGAGACAAACCTCCAAGACTGCAGTGAGTTGGTGAGTTACGTCCTCATCATGATATCATGATATCCTTTGTTTCTCTGCACCGGTACCCCCCTGTATATACAGCCTCCCTACTGTTATTTTATTTTACTTCTGCTGTTTTTTTCTCAACACTTTTTTGTTGTTGTTTTATTTTACTTTTTTTAAATTAAAAATAAATGCACTGTTGGTTAAAGGGCTGAAGGTAAGCATTTCACTGTAATGTCTGCACCTGTTGTATTCGGCGCATGTGGCCAATAAAATTTGATTTGATTTGATTTGATTTGCAGAGCCAGAGTTTGTGGGTTCCTTCTCTATCCCAGACACCCACAGTGTGGACGATGACAAGGTCTACTTCTTCTTTAAGGAGACGGCTGTAGAGTCCAGCCAGTGGGACAAGAGGGTCCACAACAGAGTGGCACGCGTCTGCAAGGTGAAGGGGTTGACATGACGATACGGAGAACAGATACTGTAGCAACTTTAGCACAACACCTAGCGACCTCACCTAGAGGTTTCAGACTTCTTGCCGTAACAGTTAAGGTGTTGGCTTGACAGTCGCTGGTTCAAAGGCCCTGTTGGGGCTACATATCCCGGATATGGAGAACATATACAGTGGGGAAAATAAAGTATTTAGTCAGCCACCAATTGTGCAAGTTCTCCCACTTAAAAAGATGAGAGAGGCCTGTAATTTTCATCATAGGTACATGTCAACTATGACAGACAAAATGAGGAAAAAAAATCCAGAAAATCACATTGTAGGATTTTTAATGAATTTATTTGCAAATTATGGTGGAAAATAAGTATTTGGTCAATAACAAAAGTTTCTCAATACTTTGTTATATACCCCTTGTTGGCAATGACACAGGTCAAACGTTTTCTGTAAGTCTTCACAAGGTTTTCACACACTGTTGCTGGTATTTTGGCCCATTCCTCCAAGCAGATCTCCTCTAGAGCAGTGATGTTTTGGGGCTGTCGCTGGGCAACACGGACTTTCAACTCCCTCCAAAAAGTTTTTCTATGGGGTTGAGATCTGGAGACTGGCTAGGCCACTCCAGGACCTTGAAATGCTTCTTACGAAGCCACTCCTTCGTTGCCCGGGAGGTGTGTTTGGGATCATTGTCATGCTAAAAGACCCAGCCACGTTTCATCTTCAATGCCCTTGCTGATGGAAGGAGGTTTTCACTCAAAATCTCACGATACATGGCCCCATTCATTCTTTCCTTTACACGGATCAGTCGTCCTGGTCCCTTTGCAGAAAAACAGCCCCAAAGCATGAAGTTTCCACCCCCATGCTTCACAGTAGGTATGGTGTTCTTTGGATGCAACTCAGCATTCTTTGTCCTCCAAACACGATGAGTTGAGTTTTTACCAAAAAGTTATATTTTGGTTTCATCTGACCATATGACATTCTCCCAATCCTCTTTTGGATCATCCAAATGCACTCTAGCAAACTTCAGACGGGCCTGGACATGTACTGGCTTAAGCAGGGGGACACGTCTGGCAATGCAGGATTTGAGTCCCTGGCGGAGTAGTGTGTTACTGATGGTAGGCTTTGTTACTTTGGTCCCAGCTCTCTGCAGGTCATTCACTAGGTCCCCCCGTGTGGTTCTGGGATTTTTGCTCACCGTTCTTGTGATCATTTTGACCCCACGGGGTGAGATCTTGCGTGGAGCCCCAGATCGAGGGAGATTATCAGTGGTCTTGTATGTCTTCCATTTCCTAATAATTGCTCCCACAGTTGATTTCTTCAAACCAAGCTGCTTACCTATTGCAGATTCAGTCTTCCCAGCCTGGTGCAGGTCTACAATTTTGTTTCTGGTGTCCTTTGACAGCTCTTTGGTCTTGACCATAGTGGAGTTTGGAGTGTGACTGTTTGAGGTTGTGGACAGGTGTCTTTTATACTGATAACAAGTTCAAACAGGTGCCATTAATACAGGTAACGAGTGGAGGACAGAGAAGCCTCTTAAAGAAGAAGTTACAGGTCTGTGAGAGCCAGAAATCTTGCTTGTTTGTAGGTGACCAAATACTTATTTTCCACCATAATTTGCAAATAAATTCATTAAAAATCCTACAATGTGATTTTCTGGATTTTTTTTCCTCAATTTGTCTGTCATAGTTGACGTGTACCTATGATGAAAATGACAGGCCTCTCTCATCTTTTTAAGTGGGAGAACTTGCACAATTGGTGGCTGACTAAATACTTTTTTTCCCCACTGTATATACTGTAGCGAATTTGGCCCAACTCCTAGCGACCTCGTCAAGAGTTTTTGAACCTCTTGACGTAACGGTTGGGGCTACCCCCCGAATTCGCTACAATATTATTACAAAGGGCTTAACATAAGAGCCTACAGTAATATATTCTACAGTAACAGCAGATCCTACAGTAACGGCAGATCCCACAGTAACAGCAGATCCTACAGTAACAGCAGATCCTACAGTAACAGCAGATTCTACAGTAACAGCAGATCCTACAGTAACGGCAGATTCTACAGTAACAGCAGATCCTACAGTAACGGCAGATCCTACAGTAATAGATCCTACAGTAACAGCAAATTCTACAGTAACAGCAGATCCTACAGTAACAGCAGATCCTACAGTAACAGCAGATTCTACAGTAACGACAGATTCTACAGTAACAGCAGATTCTACAGTAACAGCAGATTCTACAGTAACGGCAGATCCTACAGTAATATATCCTACAGTAACAGCAGATTATACAGTAACAGCAGATTCTACAGTAACAGCATATCCTACAGTAACAGCAGAGCCTACAGTAACAGCATATTCTACAGTAACGGCAGATTCTACAGTAACGGCAGATTCTACAGTAACGGCATATCCTACAGTAACGACAGATCCTACAGTAACAGCAGATTCTACAGTAACAGTAGATTCTACAGTAACAGCAGATTCTACAGTAACAGCAGATCCTACAGTAACAGCATATCCTACAGTAACGACAGATCCTACAGTAACAGCAGATCCTACAGTAACAGCAGATCCTACAGTAACAGCAGAGCCTACAGTAACGGCAGATTCTACAGTAACAGCAGATCCTACAGTAACGACAGATCCTACAGTAACAGCAGATCCTACAGTGACTGATTTGACTGATATTAGTGAGACTAAAAGCACCTAATTGAAAGGGATGTAGACGTTGATTTCATGTCTGATCTCCTCTGTGTGTCTCCCATTAGAATGATGTTGGAGGGAAGAGGAGTCTGATTAACCGTTGGAGTACGTTCCTCAAGGCCCGTCTGGTGTGTTCTGTACCAGGACCTGGTGGACTGGACACACAATTCGACGAGCTAGGTATGGATAATTTACATACTGCCCGGCTGAGTTGATGTTGATGTTCCAACTTCATAAAAAACAAATGAGTGCACTCTGTTTGGCTGCAACGTTTCACTTTATCATTTTTAATTGGCAACATTTCAGTAGAATTACCACAGATTGACATGTGGACCTAATTACCTTGAAAGGAGTATAAATCATTATGTTTGGCTAATAAGGCCTTAGTTGTTTCAATGATCTCTGTTTCCCCACTGTGTGTTTATTTCAGAGGATATCTTCATGCTGGAGACCAAAGACCCCCAGAACCCCATCATCTATGGAGTGTTCTCCACCTCCAGGTGCGTTTGGGGTTTTAAACCCAACAAAACATCAAAATTACAGATTATGGTCGAATAAGACAAATGTGTTATATGATTCAATAACTGAGTGTTTGGTCTAACTAGAAAAATACACTCACTAAATCTCAGAGCTAGCGTTCATCTTGGAACAAGAAACAGCCGAAAAGACTATAGAAAGTTGAGAGGATGTTAAAAGGATGTTTTCCTGTTCCTTAACAAAACAACCAGCCAATTAGCATGACACGTGTACACTCCCACCCCCGGTACGTGCACACTCCTTTCCGGTGCTGCAGTGACCCCGAGGGGTCAGGGGTTATACAGGGGTCAGGGTTGTAGAGGCTCGGCTGGTTGTGTTATTGTAACCCACCGGATCCATGTTAACACTCACTTCCCTTCTCCACCCTCCTCTCTCTCTCTCTCTCTCTCTCTCTCCTCTCTTTTTTTTTATTTATTTCACCTTTATTTAACCAGGTAAGCCAGTTGAGAACAGGTTCTCATTTACAACTGCGACCTGGCCAAGATAAAGCAAAGTAGTGCAATAAAAACAACACAGAGTTACATATGGGGTAAAAAAAAACATAAAGTCAGAAATACAACAGAAAATATATATACAGTGTGTGCAAATGTAGCAAGTTATGGAGGTAAGGCAATAAATAGGCTATAGTGCAGAATAATTACAATAGTATTAACACTGGAATGCTAGATGTGCAAGAGATTATGTGCAAATAGAGATACTGGGGTGCAAAAGAGCAAAATAAATAACAATATAGGGATGAGGTAGTTGGGTGGGCTAATTTCAGATGGGCTGTGTACAGGTGCAGTGATCGGTAAGGTGCTCTGACAACTGATGCTTAAAGTTATTGAGGGAGATAAGAGTCTCCAGCTTCAGAGATTTTTGCAATTCGTTCCAGTCATTGGCAGCAGAGAACTGGAAGGAATGGCGGCCAAAGGAGGTGTTGGCTTTGGGAATGACCAGAGAGATATACCTGCTGGAGCGCAGACTACGGGTGGGTGCTGCTATGGTGACCAATGAGCTAAGATAAGGCGGGGATTTGCCTAGCAGTGATTTATAGATGGCCTGGAGCCAGTGGGTTTGACGACGAACATGTAGTGAGGACCAGCCAACAAGAGCGTACAGGTCACAGTGGTGGGTAGTGTATGGGGCTTTGGAGACAAAACGGATGGCACTGTGATAGACTACATCCAATTTGCTGAGTAGAGTGTTGGAGGCTATTTTGTAAATGACATCGCCGAAGTCAAGGATCGGTAGGATAGTCAGTTTTACGAGGGCATGTTTGGCAGCATGAGTGAAGGAGGCTTTGTTGCGAAATAGGAAGCCGATTCTAGATTTAACTTTGGATTGGAGATTCTTTATGTGAGTCTGGAAGTTGAGTTTACAGTCTAACCAGACACCTAGATATTTGTAGTTGTCCACATACTCTAGGTCAGACCCGTCGAGAGTGGTGATTCTAGTCGGGTGGGCGGGTGCTAGCAGCGTTCGATTGAAAAGCATGCATTTAGTTTTACTAGTGTTTAAGAGCAGTTGAAGGCTACTGAAGGATTGTTGTATGGCATTGAAGCTCGTTTGGAGGTTTGTTAACACAGTGTCCAATGAAGGGCCAGATGTATACAAAATGGTGTCGTCTGCGTAGAGGTGGATCTGAGAGTCACCAGCAGCAAGAGCGACATCATTGATATACACGGAGAAAAGTGTCGGCCCAAGAATTGAACCCTGTGGCACCCCCATAGAGACTGCCATAGGTCCAGACAACAGGCCCTCCGATTTGACACACTGAACTCTATCTGAGAAGTAGTTGGTGAACCAGGCGAGGCAGTCATTTGAGAAACCAAGGCTATTTAGTCTGCCAATAAGAATGCGGTGGTTGACAGAGTCGAAAGCCTTGGCCAGGTCGATGAAGACGGCTGCACAGTACTGTCTATTATCAATCGCGGTTATAATATCAAATCAAATCAAATCAAATTTTATTGGTCACATGCGCCGAATACAACAGGTGCAGACATTACAGTGAAATGCTTACTTACAGCCCTTAACCAACAGTGCATTTATTTTAAACAAAAAAGTAAGAATAAAACAACAACAAAAAAGTGTTGAGAAAAAAAGAGCAGAAGTAAAAATAAAGTGACAGTAGGGAGGCTATATATACAATAGAATAAAGTGACAGTAGGGAGGCTATATATACAGGGGGGTACCGTTGCATAGTCAATGTGCGGGGGCACCGGCTAGTTGAGGTAGTTGAGGTAATATGTACATGTGGGTAGAGTTAAAGTGACTATGCATAAATACTTAACAGAGTAGCAGCAGCGTAAAAAGTATGGGGTGGGGGGGCAGTGCAAATAGTCCGGGTAGCCATGATTAGCTGTTCAGGAGTCTTATGGCTTGGGGGTAGAAGCTGTTGAGAAGTCTTTTGGACCTAGACTTGGCACTCCGGTACCGCTTGCCGTGCGGTAGCAGAGAGAACAGTCTATGACTAGGGTGACTGGAGTCTTTGACAATTTTGAGGGCCTTCCTCTGACACCGCCTGGTATAGAGGTCCTGGATGGCAGGGAGCTTTGCCCCTGTGATGTACTGGGCCGTACGCACTACCCTCTGTAGTGCCTTGCGGTCAGAGGCCAAGCAGTTGCCATACCAGGCGGTGATGCAACCAGTCAGGATGCTCTCGATGGTGCAGCTGTAGAATTTTTTGAGGATCTGAGGACCCATGCCAAATCTTTTTAGTCTCCTGAGGGGGAATAGGCTTTGTCGTGCCCTCTTCACGACTGTCTTGGTGTGTTTGGACCATGATAGTTCGTTGGTGATGTGGACACCAAGGAACTTGAAGCTCTCAACCTGTTCCACTACAGCCCCGTCGATGAGAATGGGGGCGTGCTCAGTCCTCTTTTTTTTCCTGTAGTCCACAATCATCTCCTTTGTCTTGGTCACGTTGAGGGAGAGGTTGTTGTCCTGGCACCACACGGCCAGATCTCTGACCTCCTCCCTATAGGCTGTCTCATCGTTGTCGGTGATCAGGCCTACCACTGTTGTGTCGTCGGCAAACTTAATGATGGTGTTGGAGTCGTGCCTGGCCATGCAGTCATGGGTGAACAGAGAGTACAGGAGGGGACTGAGCACGCACCCCTGAGGGGCCCCCGTGTTGAGGATCAGTGTGGCAGATGTGTTGTTACCTACCCTTACCACCTGGGGGCGGCCCGTCAGGAAGTCCAGGATCCAGTTGCAGAGGGAGGTGTTTAGTCCCAGGATCCTTAGCTTATCGTTTAGGACCTTGAGCGTGGCTGAAGTGCACCCGTGACCAGCTCGGAAACCGGATTGCATAGCGGAGAAGGTACGGTGGTATTCGAAATGGTCGATGATCTGTTTGTTAACTTGGCTTTCGAATACTTTCGAAAGGCAGGGCAGGATGGATATAGGTCTGTAGCAGTTTGGATCTAGAGTGTCACCCCCTTTGAAGAGGGGGATGACCGCGGCAGCTTTCCAATCTCTGGGGATCTCAGACGTTATGAAAGAGAGGTTGAACAGACTAGTAATAGGGGTTGCGACAATTTCGGCGGCTAGTTTTAGAAAGAAAGGGTCCAGATTGTCTAGCCCAGCTGATTTGTAGGGGTCCAGATTTTGCAGCGCTTTCAAAACATCAGCTGTCTGAATTTGTGTGAAGGAGAAGCGGGGGGGGGCATGGGCAAGTTGCAGCAGAGGGTGCAGAGTTGGTGGCCGGGTTAGTGGTAGCCAGATGGAAAGCATGGCCAGCTGTAGCAAAATGCTTGTTGAAATTCTCGATTATTGTAGATTTATCGGTGGTGATAGTGTTTCCTAGCCTCAGTGCAGTGGGCAGCTGGGAGGAAGTGCTCTTATTCTCCATGGACTTTACAGTGTCCCAAAACTTTTTGGAGTTAGTGCTACAGGATGCAAATTTCTGTTTGAAAAAGTTAGCCTTTGCTTTCCTGACTGCTTGTGTATATTGGTTCCTAACTTCCCTGAAAAGTTGCATATCGCGGGGGCTATTTGATGCTAATGCTGTACGCCACAGGATGTTTTTGTGCTGGTCAAGGGCAGTCAAGTCTGAGGAGAACCAGGGGCTATATCGGTTCTTAGTTCTGTATTTTTTGAATGGGGCATGTTTATTTAAGATTGAGAGGAAATTACTTTTAAGGAACAACCAGGCATCCTCTACTGACGGAATGAGATCTATATCCATCCAGGATACCTGGGCCAGGTCAATTAGGAAGGCCTCCTCGCTAAAGTGTTTTAGGGAGCGTTTGACAGTGATGAGGGGTGGTCGTTTGACCGCGGACCCGTTACGGACGCAGGCAATAAGGCAGTGATCGCTGAGATCCTGGTTGAAGACAGCTGAGGTGTATTTAGAGGGTATGTTAGTCAGGATGATATCTATGAGGGTACCCATGTTTACGGATTTAGGGTTGTACCTGGTAGGTTCGTTGATAATTTGCGTGAGGTTGAGGGCATCTAGCTTGGATTGTAGGATGGCTGGGGTATTAAGCATATCCCAATTTAGGTCACCAAGCAGTACAAACTCTGAGGATAAATGGGGGGCAATCAATTCACATATGGTGTCCAGGGCACAGCTGGGGGCTGAGGGGGGTCTGTAGCAAGCGGCAACAGTGAGAGACTTATTTCTGGAAAGGTGGATTTTTAGAAGTAGAAGCTCAAACTGTTTGGGCACAGACCTGGATAGTATGATGGAGCTCTGCAGGCTATCTCTACAGTAGATTGCAACTCCACCCCCTTTGGCAGTTCTATCTAGACGGAAAATGTTATAGTTGGGGATGGAAATTTCAGAATTTTTTGTGGCCTTCCTGAGCCAGGATTCAGACACTGCTAGAACATCAGGGTTGGCAGAGTGTGCTAACGCAGTGAATAACTCAAACTTAGGAAGTAGACTTCTGATATTTATGTGCAAGAAACCAAGACTTTTGCGATTACAGAAGTCATCAAATGATAGCGCCTGGGGAGTAGGAGTGATACTGAGGGCTGCAGGGCCTGGGTTAGCCTCTACATCACCAGAGGAACAGAGGAGGACTAGAATAAGGATACGGCTAAAGGCTTTAAGAACTGGTCTTCTAGTGCGTTGGGTACATAGAATAAAGGGGGCAGATTTCCGGGTGTTATAGAAAAGATTCAGGGCATTATGTACAGACAAGGATATGGAAGGATATGAGTAAAGTGGAGGTAAACCTAAGCGTTGGGTAACAATGAAAGAGATAGTATCTCTAGAGGCATCAATTGAGTCGGTCTCTGAGTGTATGGGGGGAGGGACAAAGGAGCTATCTAAGGCAGGTTTAGCTAGGCTGGGGGGTCTACAGTGATATAGTACAATTAGAAATAACCGAAACAACAATAAACTAACCATGTTTGGGCTGAGGCTAAACATAAACAGGATGTAGTACCGTAAAAAGGAACAGTCCAGCAGATATCAGCTGTATAGCTGAGTTATCATAAGGTCCGGTGGTGAAGCACTTGTGAGTAAGAGGCCACGGATAGCGTGTGCTAGCGGGCCAGGGCTAGCAGATGGATGGAATCTTCGTGGTTAACGTCGTAACCACATCTGACGATTTCGTCGGCAGACCAGTCGTGTAGGATCGGCGGGGCTTCGTGTCAACACTAGGTGGTCCCGTCCGGTTGACAGAGAGGTAGATAGCCGGGAGATGGGCCTAGCTCAGGATGATTAGCCAGACCACAGCGTCCGTTTTGTTGTAGCCAGCTGGTAGCGATGAATCCGGAGTTAAAGGTCCAGTGATTCAGTGATTCCGGCGGAAAAACTGATATGATCTGGGTCGATCCAAAGTTCTGGGTGAAACACTGCTAGCTGTGGCTAATAGCAAGTAGCTAGTTCAGTAGCTAGTTCAGTTTAGTGAGTAAGAGGCCACGGATAGCGTGTGCTAGCGGGCCAGGGCTAGCCGATGGATGGAATCTTCGTGGTTAACGTCGTAACCACATCAGACGATTTCGTCGTCTCTCCTCTCTCCTCTCTCCTCTCTCCTCTCTCCTCTCTCCTCTCTCCTCTCTCCTCTCTCTCTCTCCTCTCTTCTCCTCTCCTCTCCTCTCCTCTCCTCTCCTCTCCTCTCCTCTCCTCTCTCTCCTCTTCTCTTCTCCTCTCAGATTCAGATTCATTTATTGCCACAAAACCAAAGGTTGGTGATATTTACTTTCGGTACAGCATTGTAACCTCTCTCTCTCTCTCTCTCTCTCTCTCTCTCTCTCTCTCTCTCTCTCTCTCTCTCTCTCTCTCTCTCTCTCTCTCTCTCTCTCTCTCTCTCTGTCTCTCTCTCTCTCTCTCTCTCTCTCTTCTCTCCCCTAGTTCTGTATTCATAGGGTCAGCAGTGTGTGTCTACTCCATGGCATCTATCAGGGCAGCCTTCAACGGTCCGTTCGCCCATAAGGAAGGGCCTGACTACCGCTGGGTGGAGTACAAGGGGCGGATCCCATATCCACGACCTGGCACTGTGAGTTCTCAGCAGGGACTGTCTGAGGGTTTGTTTAAGGAAGTGACAGACAGACAGACAGACAGACAGACAGACAGACAGACAGACAGACAGACAGACAGACAGACAGACAGACAGACAGACAGACAGACAGACGGATGGCTAGATAGAGAGGAAAGCAGTGTCAGACAGACGGGAAGATAGACAGACAGGCAGAAAGCCCTGTGTGGCTCAGTTGGTAGAGTGTGGCATTTGCAATGGCAGGATCATGGATTTGATTCCCACTGTCGCTTTGAATAAAAATGTAAACAGCTTATGTACAGTCTTTATTAAAAAGACAAACAGACAGATTGGTAGCCAGGCAGGCAGACAGACAGACAACATGTGTTGATTAAAATAAGCTGATAGAGCTGTTGGGAGCTAACCGCTGGCTGGTTGTCTTAACACCTCGGCTATGAGTTCTCCTGGGAAGCTGTAACTTGTCAGCCAAAGACTTCAGGGGAATGTTTAATATGTTTTAGTGCTCTGTCTGAAGTGGCTAGCTGGGCTCTCACTGTTATTCTAGTCCCCCTGTTAGAGAACACTACAGGCAGTGGAGCGGCTCCTTGGATGTGCTTGATTACCACACACACACACACACAGGCATTCACGCAAGCACACACACACACACACACACACACACACACACTTCCTTGTATGTGGTTGATTACCACTAGGGTCAGGGATGTCAGTGTTGTGGTTACATGATTAAAACTAAAGTGAAACAGCTTCACATCGTCCGGTGTAGTTATAACCCCTGATTAGAGTCACTGAACAGCACACAGAGAGCGAGAGAGAGAGAGAGAGAGACTCCTACACTCCCAACATCACTCTATTTTTTTCAGTATGATAGGTGGGAAATGTCATAAGCTCTGATAACTTAAAGGACCAATGCAGTCAAAAACTAGTTTTTTTCTGTGTTTTATATAGACTGAGTGAACAAAACATTAGCAACACGTTCCACAGGGATGCTGGCCCATGTTGACTCCAGCGCTTCCCACAGTTGTGTCAAGTTTGCTGGATGTCCTTTTGGGTGGTGGACCGTTCTTGATACACACGGGAAACTGTTGAGCGTGAAAAACCCAGCAGCTTTGCAGTTCTTGACACAAACCGGTGCGCCTGGCACCTACTACCATACCCCGTTCAAAGGCACTCAAATCTTTTATCTTGCCCACTCACCCTCTGAATGGCACAGATACACAATCCATGTCTCAATTGTCTCAAGGCTTAAAAATCCTTCTTTAACCTGTCTCCTCCCCTTCATCTACACTGATTGAAGTGGATTTAACAAGTGACATCAATAAGGGATCATAGCTTTCATCTGGATTCACCTGGTCAGTCTATGTCATGGAAAGAGCAGATGTTTATTATGTGTTGTACGCTCAGTGTATATTTACACACAAGATCCCAGAAATGTTCCATACGCACAAAAAGCTTAATTCTCTAAAATGTTGTGTACACATTTGTTTACATCCCTGTTAGTGAGCATTTCTCTTTTGCCAAGATAATCCATCCACCTGACAGGTGTGGTATATCAAGAAGCTGTTTAAACAGCATGATCATTACACAGCTACAACTTGTGCTGGGGACAATAAAAGGCCACTCTAAAATGTGCAGTTTTGTCACACAACACAATGCCACAGATGTGCCACAATTGGCACGCTGACTGCAGGAATGTCCACCAGAGCTGTTGCCAGATAATTTTATGATCATTTCTCTACCATAAGCCACCTCCAACGTCGTTTTAGAGAATTCGGCAGTATGTCCAACCGGCCTCACAACCGCAGACCACGTGTAACCACGCCAGTCCAGGACCTCCACATTCGGCTTCTTCACGTGCTGGATCGTCTGGGAGCCAGATCGTCTGAGAACAGTCACCGGGACAGCTGATGAAACTGACGATTACTTCTGTCTGTAATAAAGCCCTTTCGTGGGGAAAAACTCATTTTGATTGGCTGGGCCTCACTCCCCAGTGGGTGGGCCTATGCCCCTCCAGGCCCACCATGGCTAGTCATGTGATATCCATAGATTAGGGCCTAATTTATTTATTTAAATTGACTGATTTCCTTATATGAACTGTACCTCAGTGAAATCGTTGAAATTATTGCATGTTGCGTTTATATTTTTTTTGTTTAGTATAGTTAATAGACCAATAAGAAAGAGAGTTCCAAACCTCTCAGCCAATAACAGCAAATGTTCCGTTTTCCCCTCCTCACTCAAACCACTCCCAGAGTCCTAGCTAAATTCTTGCTTGAGAAATTGCTCTTTGCCAAGCAGTTTTTCTTTCTTTCTTTTTGACCATTTTAATTGAAAACAATCACAGTAAGGTACATTATGCTTATGTGCGAGTGAAGTGAGTTCGGAAAAAATGAAAGTATTCGTCTTAGAAATAGTTTTCACATACAACCTTTATATGTCCGGACTCAGAATCAAATAGGCTTCCCAAAAATAAGATGGTCGCTGTGGTAGAACGTTTATTTTGAGTTGCGATTTTTTGCATTTATCAAAGCCCCATCAGGTAGCCTGATTTCAGATGTGTCATGTAAACAAGATTATTAGGGAAATCTTTATTCTTGCACAACATGTAAACGTAACTATTATATCAATCTGACTATTCCTATTCGTCAGTCACCGGGATCTGCTCGTAACACCAGCCACACGACACAGTGAAGGCTCAACATGTCTGACACAGCCAGAACTTTTGTCGGAGCCTAGAACCGCACGTAGTGGTACTTAATCGGCAGACCTACACACTGTCACACTGAATGAGCCATGACGTCCGACAATCGTTAACGACTTGAGAATTAGACCACGACGTGAAAATCTTGTCTAGGAAGGCAAGATTGTGGCATAAGGCGGCTAAAATCGTAGTTCACTTCTCTTACTTCTCCTGCCTTGCATTGCCTGTCATGTAGTTTTTGATCAAACGTTCAAAACAGATCAGAAAACAGATCAGAAAACCGCAGCAGACATTTACCGTCACACTTGCATAGTTAAAGCGGCAATCAGCGGTTGAAACAATAACAAAACCTAATCCCCGCCCCTGTATCGGGGAAAAAGCTGAGGGATGGGGCTGTAGAAATGTAACCACTCAAATTCATAGACAGAGCGTTTGACCATGAACTGACCATTAAACAAACATGTTAGTTTAAAGGGACACTTTGGGATTTTGACAATGAAGCCCTTTATCTTCTTCCCCAGAGTCAGATGAACTTGTGGACACCATTTTTATGTCTCTGCATCCAGTATGAAGGAAGCAGTGGTGGAAAAAGTACCTAATTGTCATACTTGAGTAAAGTAAAGATACCTTAATAGAAAAGGACTCAAGTAAAAGTGAAAGTCACCCAGTAAAATACTACTTGAGTATTTGGTTTTAAATATACTTAAGTAGTAAAAGTAAATGTAATTGAAAATGTAACTCCCGAGTGGCGCACTGCATCGCAGTGCTAGCTGTGCCACTAGAGATCCTGGTTCGAATCCAGGCTCTGTCATAGCTGACCGGGAGACCCATGGGGCGGCGCACAATTCGTCCAGGGTAGGGGAGGGAATGGCCGGCAGGAATGTAGCTCAGTTGGTAGAGCATGGTGTTTGCAACACCAGGGTTGTGGGTTTGATTCCCACGGGGGGCCAGTATGAAAACAAAAAAAATGTATGTGCTCACTGTAAGTTGCTCTGGATAAGAGCGTCTGCTAAATGACTTAAATGTAATTGCTAAAATATACTTAAGTATCAAAAGTAAACGTATGAATCATTATAAATTCCTTATATTAAGCAAACCAGACGGCACCATTTTATTTTCTTATTTTTCTTTTTTTTACAGATGGCAAGGGGCACGCTCCAACACTCAGACATCATTTACAAATGAAGCATTTGTGTTTAGTGAGTCCGCCAGATCAGAGGCAGTAGGGATGACCAGGGATGTTCTCTTGATAAGTGCATGAATTTGACCATTTTCCTGTCCTGCCAAGCATTCAAAATGTAACGAGTACTTTTGGGTGTCAGGGAAAATTTATGGAGTAAAAAGTACATTATTTTATTTAGAAATGTAGTGAAGTAAAAGTAAAAATTTACAAAAATATAAATAAGAAAAAACTACTTAAGTAGTACTTTAAAGTATTTTTACATAAGTACTTTACACCACTGGAAGGAAGTTAGAGTTAGTTTTGCGAGCCAATGCTAATGTTTGTCTATGGAGATTTTATACACCTGTCAGCAATGGGTGTGGCTGAAATAGCCGAATCCACTATTTTGAAGGGGTGTCCACATACTTTTGATATATATAGTGTATCATTGATAACAACATTCAAAAAATGGATGTAGCAACTACAAATGGCACCTTTAACAAATGATGTAAAATGGTCTAAATAAAATAACAACCTGATGTGTCTGTATGTCCTCTCCCCAGTGTCCCAGTGTGACCTACGACCCCCTCCACAAGTCTACTCGTGACTTCCCTGATGACGTAGTGAGTTTCATGAGGGGTCATCACCTGATGTGGGAACCCGTCCTGCCCGTCACGCACCGCCCGGTCTTTACCCTTGTCAACGTGTCCTACACCCTACGAAGGGTGGTAGTGGATCGGGTGGACGCTGTGGATGGACAGTATGATGTACTACACCTGGGCACAGGTAAGAGAGTGTAATAATGATAGTATATAGTATTCAGTAAGAGAGTGTAATAATTATAGTATATAGTATTCAGTAAGAGAGTGTAATAATGATAGTATATTGTATTCAGGAAGAGAGTGTAATAATGATAGTATATAGTATTCAGGAAGAGAGTGTAATAATGATAGTATATAGTATTCAGGAAGAGAGTGTAATAATGATAGTATATAGTATTCAGGAAGAGAGTGTAATAATGATAGTATATAGTATTCAGGAAGAGAGTGTAATAATGATAGTATATAGTATTCAGTAAGAGAGTGTAATAATGATAGTATATTGTATTCAGGAAGAGAGTGTAATAATGATAGTATATAGTATTCAGGAAGAGAGTGTAATAATGATAGTATATAGTATTCAGGAAGAGAGTGTAATAATTATAGTATATAGTATTCAGGAAGAGAGTGTAATAATTATTGTATATAGTATTCAGGAAGAGAGTGTTATAATGATAGTATATAGTATTCAGGAAGAGAGTGTAATAATTATAGTATATAGTATTCAGGAAGAGAGTGTAATAATGATAGTATATTGTATTCAGTAAGAGAGTGTAATAATGATAGTATATAGTATTCAGTAAGAGAGTGTAATAATGATAGTATATAGTATTCAGTAAGAGAGTGTAATAATGATAGTATATAGTATTCAGTAAGAGAGTGTAATAATGATAGTATATAGTATTCAGGAAGAGAGTGTAATAATGATAGTATATTGTATTCAGGAAGAGAGTGTAATAATGATAGTATATAGTATTCAGGAAGAGAGTGTAATAATGATAGTATATAGTATTCAGGAAGAGAGTGTAATAATTATAGTATATAGTATTCAGGAAGAGAGTGTAATAATTATAGTATATAGTATTCAGGAAGAGAGTGTAATAATGATAGTATATAGTATTCAGTAAGAGAGTGTAATAATGATAGTATATAGTATTCAGGAAGAGAGTGTAATAATTATAGTATATAGTATTCAGGAAGAGAGTGTAATAATGATAGTATATAGTATTCAGGAAGAGAGTGTAATAATTATAGTATATAGTATTCAGGAAGAGAGTGTAATAATGATAGTATATAGTATTCAGTAAGAGAGTGTAATAATGATAGTATATAGTATTCAGTAAGAGAGTGTAATAATGATAGTATATAGTATTCAGTAAGAGAGTGTAATAATGATAGTATATAGTATTCAGGAAGAGAGTGTAATAATGATAGTATATAGTATTCAGGAAGAGAGTGTAATAATTATAGTATATAGTATTCAGGAAGAGAGTGTAATAATGATAGTATATAGTATTCAGGAAGAGAGTGTAATAATGATAGTATATAGTATTCAGGAAGAGAGTGTAATAATGATAGTATATAGTATTCAGGAAGAGAGTGTAATAATGATAGTATATAGTATTCAGGAAGAGAGTGTAATAATTATAGTATATAGTATTCAGTAAGAGAGTGTAATAATGATAGTATATAGTATTCAGTAAGAGAGTGTAATAATTATAGTATATAGTATTCAGGAAGAGAGTGTAATAATGATAGTATATTGTATTCAGGAAGAGAGTGTAATAATGATAGTATATAGTATTCAGGAAGAGAGTGTAATAATGATAGTATATAGTATTCAGGAAGAGAGTGTAATAATTATAGTATATAGTATTCAGTAAGAGAGTGTAATAATGATAGTATATAGTATTCAGTAAGAGAGTGTAATAATGATAGTATATAGTATTCAGTAAGAGAGTGTAATAATGATAGTATATAATATTCAGTAAGAGAGTGTAATAATGATAGTATATAGTATTCAGGAAGAGAGTGTAATAATTATAGTATATAGTATTCAGTAAGAGAGTGTAATAATGATAGTATATAGTATTCAGTAAAAGAGTGTAATAATTATAGTATATAGTATTCAGGAAGAGAGTGTAATAATGATAGTATATTGTATTCAGGAAGAGAGTGTAATAATGATAGTATATAGTATTCAGGAAGAGAGTGTAATAATGATAGTATATAGTATTCAGGAAGAGAGTGTAATAATTATAGTATATAGTATTCAGGAAGAGTGTAATAATTATAGTATATAGTATTCAGGAAGAGAGTGTAATAATGATAGTATATAGTATTCAGGAAGAGAGTGTAATAATGATAGTATATAGTATTCAGTAAGAGAGTGTAATAATGATAGTATATAGTATTCAGGAAGAGAGTGTAATAATGATAGTATATTGTATTCAGGAAGAGAGTGTAATAATGATAGTATATAGTATTCAGGAAGAGAGTGTAATAACGATAGTATATAGTATTCAGGAAGAGAGTGTAATAATTATAGTATATAGTATTCAGGAAGAGAGTGTAATAATTATAGTATATAGTATTCAGGAAGAGAGTGTAATAATTATAGTATATAGTATTCAGGAAGAGAGTGTAATAATGATAGTATATAGTATTCAGTAAGAGAGTGTAATAATGATAGTATATAGTATTCAGGAAGAGAGTGTAATAATTATAGTATATAGTATTCAGGAAGAGAGTGTAATAATGATAGTATATAGTATTCAGGAAGAGAGTGTAATAATGATAGTATATAGTATTCAGTAAGAGAGTGTAATAATGATAGTATATAGTATTCAGTAAGAGAGTGTAATAATGATAGTATATAGTATTCAGTAAGAGAGTGTAATAATGATAGTATATAGTATTCAGTAAGAGAGTGTAATAATGATAGTATATAGTATTCAGTAAGAGAGTGTAATAATGATAGTATATAGTATTCAGGAAGAGAGTGTAATAATTATAGTATATAGTATTCAGGAAGAGAGTGTAATAATGATAGTATATAGTATTCAGGAAGAGAGTGTAATAATGATAGTATATAGTATTCAGGAAGAGAGTGTAATAATGATAGTATATAGTATTCAGGAAGAGAGTGTAATAATGATAGTATATAGTATTCAGGAAGAGAGTGTAATAATTATAGTATATAGTATTCAGTAAGAGAGTGTAATAATGATAGTATATAGTATTCAGTAAGAGAGTGTAATAATTATAGTATATAGTATTCAGGAAGAGTGTAATAATTATAGTATATAGTATTCAGGAAGAGAGTGTAATAATGATAGTATATAGTATTCAGGAAGAGAGTGTAATAATGATAGTATATAGTATTCAGTAAGAGAGTGTAATAATGATAGTATATAGTATTCAGGAAGAGAGTGTAATAATGATAGTATATTGTATTCAGGAAGAGAGTGTAATAATGATAGTATATAGTATTCAGGAAGAGAGTGTAATAATGATAGTATATAGTATTCAGGAAGAGAGTGTAATAATTATAGTATATAGTATTCAGTAAGAGAGTGTAATAATTATAGTATATAGTATTCAGTAAGAGAGTGTAATAATTATAGTATATAGTATTCAGTAAGAGAGTGTAATAATGATAGTATATAGTATTCAGTAAGAGAGTGTAATAATGATAGTATATAGTATTCAGTAAGAGAGTGTAATAATGATAGTATATAGTATTCAGGAAGAGAGTGTAATAATTATAGTATATAGTATTCAGTAAGAGAGTGTAATAATGATAGTATATAGTATTCAGTAAGAGAGTGTAATAATTATAGTATATAGTATTCAGGAAGAGAGTGTAATAATGATAGTATATTGTATTCAGGAAGAGAGTGTAATAATGATAGTATATAGTATTCAGGAAGAGAGTGTAATAATGATAGTATATAGTATTCAGGAAGAGAGTGTAATAATTATAGTATATAGTATTCAGTAAGAGAGTGTAATAATGATAGTATATAGTATTCAGTAAGAGAGTGTAATAATGATAGTATATAGTATTCAGTAAGAGAGTGTAATAATGATAGTATATAGTATTCAGTAAGAGAGTGTAATAATTATAGTATATAGTATTCAGTAAGAGAGTGTAATAATGATAGTATATAGTATTCAGTAAGAGAGTGTAATAATTATAGTATATAGTATTCAGGAAGAGAGTGTAATAATGATAGTATATTGTATTCAGGAAGAGAGTGTAATAATGATAGTATATAGTATCCAGGAAGAGAGTGTAATAATGATAGTATATAGTATTCAGGAAGAGAGTGTAATAATTATAGTATATAGTATTCAGGAAGAGTGTAATAATTATAGTATATAGTATTCAGGAAGAGAGTGTAATAATGATAGTATATAGTATTCAGGAAGAGAGTGTAATAATGATAGTATATAGTATTCAGGAAGAGAGTGTAATAATTATAGTATATAGTATTCAGGAAGAGAGTGTAATAATGATAGTATATAGTATTCAGTAAGAGAGTGTAATAATGATAGTATATAGTATTCAGTAAGAGAGTGTAATAATTATAGTATATAGTATTCAGTAAGAGAGTGTAATAATGATAGTATATAGTATTCAGTAAGAGAGTGTAATAATGATAGTATATAGTATTCAGTAAAAGAGTGTATTAATTATAGTATATAGTATTCAGTAAGAGAGTGTAATAATGATAGTATATAGTATTCAGTAAGAGAGTGTAATAATGATAGTATATAGTATTCAGTAAGAGAGTGTAATAATGATAGTATATAGTATTCAGTAAGAGAGTGTAATAATGATAGTATATAGTATTCAGTAAGAGAGTGTAATAATGATAGTATATTGTATTCAGTAAGAGAGTGTAATAATTATAGTATATAGTATTCAGTAAGAGAGTGTAATAATGATAGTATATAGTATTCAGTAAGAGAGTGTAATAATTATAGTATATAATATTCAGTAAGAGAGTGTAATAATTATAGTATATAGTATTCAGTAAGAGAGTGTAATAATTATAGTATATAGTATTCAGTAAGAGAGTGTAATAATGATAGTATATAATATTCAGTAAGAGAGTGTAATAATTATAGTATATAGTATTCAGTAAGAGAGTGTACATTTACATTTACATTTTCGTCATTTAGCAGACGCTCTTATCCAGAGCGACTTACAAATTGGTGCATTCACCTTATAGCCAGTGGGATAACCACTTTACAATTTGTTTATTTTATTTTTTTAGGGGGGGGGGGGGGTGGTAAGGGGGTGGTAGAAGGATTACTTTATCCTATCCCAGGTATTCCTTAAAGAGGTGGGGTTTCAAGTGTCTCCGGAAGGTGGTGAGTGACACTCCGCTGTCCTGGCGTCATGAGGGAGCTTGTTCCACCATTGGGGAGCCAGAGCAGCGAACAGTTTTGACTGGGCTGAGCGGGAACTGTGCTTCCGCAGAGGTAGGGGGGCCAGCAGGCCAGAGGTGGATGAACGCAATGCCCTCGTTTGGGTGTAGGGACTGATCAGAGCCTGAAGGTACGGAGGTGCCGTTCCCCTCACAGCTCCATAGGCAAGCACCATGGTCTTGTAACAGATGCGAGCTTCAACTGGAAGCCAGTGGAGTGTGCGGAGGAGCGGGGTGACATGAGTGAACTTGGGAAGGTTGAACACCAGACGGGCTGCGGCATTCTGGATGAGTTGTAGGGGTTTAATGGCACAGGCAGGGAGCCCAGCCAACAGCGAGTTGCAGTAATCCAGACGGGAGATGACAAGTGCCTGGATTAGGACCTGTGCCGCTTCCTGTGTAAGGCAGGGTCGTACTCTCCGAATGTTGTAGAGCATGAACCTACAGGATCGGGTCACCGCCTTGATGTTAGCGGAGAACGACCAGGGTCACGCCAAGGCTCTTTGCACTCTGGGAGGAGGACACAACGGAGTTGTCAACCGTGATGGCAAGATCATGGAACGGGCAGTCCTTCCCCGGGAGGAAGAGCAGCTCCGTCTTGCCGAGGTTCAGCTTGAGGTGGTGATCCGTCATCCACACTGATATGTCTGCCAGACATGCAGAGATGCGATTCGCCACCTGGTAATCAGAAGGGGGAAAGGAGAAGATTAGTTGTGTGTCGTCTGCGTAGCAATGATAGGAGAGGCCATGTGAGGATATGACAGAGCCAAGTGACTTGGTGTATAGCGAGAATAGGAGAAGGCCTAGAACTGAGCCCTGGGGGACACCAGTGGTGAGAGCACGTGGTGCGGAGACAGATTCTCGCCACGCCACTTGGTAGGAGCGACCTGTCAGGTAGGACACAATCCAGGAGTGAGCCACGCCAGAGATGCCCAACTCGGAGAGGGTGGAGAGGAGGATCTGATGGTTCACAGTATCAAAGGCAGCAGACAGGTCTAGAAGGACAAGAGCAGAGGAGAGAGAGTTAGCTTTAGCAGTGCGGAGATCCTCCGTGACACAGAGAAGAGCAGTTTCAGTTGAATGACCAGTCTTGAAACCTGACTGGTTTGGATCAAGAAGGTCATTCTGAGAGAGATAGCAAGAGAGTTGGCTAAAGACGGCATGCTCAAGAGTTTTGGAGAGAAAAGATAGAAGGGATACTGGTCTGTAGTTGTTGACATCGGAGGGATCGAGTGTGCCGTCTGGTAGGCAGCTAGCTGGCGTAATACAGGTACTCTTAAGCGTGAAACAACTATCCACAGTTGCTAATAGTTACCAGAGGGTTAGCTAGCCTCGTGCTTCACCGGGCTCAGCCGAATATAATACCTACAATAATTACATACAATAACCTACGATAACTACAATAACCTACGATAACTACCTACAATACCTAACTACAATCTAAATACATAGTTTAAGCTTTACTCTACACCATATAAGCCATATAAGCCAAGCTTACCTCCCGCCAGATAGTATATAGTATTCAGTAAGAGAGTGTAATAATTATAGCATATAGTATTCAGTAAGAGAGTGTAATATTTATAGTATATAGTATTCAGTAAGAGAATGTAACAATTATAGTATATAGTATTCATTAAGAAAGTGTAATAATTATAGTATATAGTATTCATTAAGAAAGTGTAATAATTATAGTATATAGTATTCATTAAGAAAGTGTAATAATTATAGTATATAGTATTCAGTAAGTGAGTGTAATAATTATAGTATATAGTATTCAGTAAGAAAGTGTAATAATTATACTATATAGTATTCAGTAAGAGAGTGTAAAAATTATAGTATATAGTATTCAGTAAGAGAGTGTAATAATTATAGTATATAGTATTCAGTAAGAAAGTGTAACAATTATAGTATATAGTATTCAGTAAGAGAGTGTAACAATTATAGTATATAGTATTCATTAAGAACGTGTAATAATTATAGTATATAGTATTCAGTAAGAAAGTGTAATAATTATAGTATATAGTATTCAGTAAGATAGTGTAATAATAATAGTATATAGTATACAGTATTCAGTAAGAGAGTGGGTCAATGTGCCCTGCATCCTACGCAGGGTAGTAAACATGCCCTAAACCCTAAACCCTAAACCCTACGCAGCGTGGTAGTGGACAGAGTGGATGCAGAGGATGGACCTATCTAGGAACAGATACCAGATACCAGATACCAATACAGTATGATGTCCTCTATCTAGGAACAGATACCAGATACCAATACAGTATGATGTCCTCTATCTAGGAACAGATACCAGATACCAATACAGTATGATGTCCTCTATCTAGGAACAGATACCAGATACCAATACAGTATGATGTCCTCTATCTAGGAACAGATACCAGATACCAATACAGTATGATGTCCTCTATCTAGGAACAGATACCAGATACCAGATACCAATACAGTATGATGTCCTCTATCTAGGAACAGATACCAGATACCAATACAGTATGATGTCCTCTATCTAGGAACAGATACCAGATACCAATACAGTATGATGTCCTCTATATAGGAACAGATACCAGATACCAATACAGTATGATGTCCTCTATCTAGGAACAGATACCAGATCCCAATACAGTATGATGTCCTCTATCTAGGAACAGATACCAGATACCAATACAGTATGATGTCCTCTATCTAGGAACAGGTACCAGATCCCAATACAGTATGATGTCCTCTATCTAGGAACAGATACCAGATACCAATACAGTATGATGTCCTCTATCTAGGAACATATACCAGATACCAATACAGTATGATGTCCTCTATCTAGGAACAGATACCAGATACCAATACAGTATGATGTCCTCTATCTAGGAACAGATACCAGATACCAATACAGTATGATGTCCTCTATCTAGGAACAGATACCAGATACCAATACAGTATGATGTCCTCTATCTAGGAACAGATACCAATACAGTATGATGTCCTCTATCTAGTAACAGATACCAGATACCAATACAGTATGATGTCCTCTATCTAGGAACAGATACCAGATCCCAATACAGTATGATGTCCTCTATCTAGGAACAGATACCAATACAGTATGATGTCCTCTATCTAGTAACAGATACCAGATACCAATACAGTATGATGTCCTCTATCTAGGAACAGATACCAGATACCAATACAGTATGATGTCCTCTATCTAGGAACAGATACCAATACAGTATGATGTCCTCTATCTAGGAACAGATACCAGATACCAATACAGTATGATGTCCTCTATCTAGGAACAGATACCAGATACCAATACAGTATGATGTCCTCTATCTAGGAACAGATACCAGATACCAATACAGTATGATGTCCTCTATCTAGGAACAGATACCAGATCCCAATACAGTATGATGTCCTCTATCTAGGAACAGATACCAGATACCAATACAGTATGATGTCCTCTATCTAGGAACAGATACCAGATCCCAATACAGTATGATGTCCTCTATCTAGGAACAGATACCAGATACCAATACAGTATGATGTCCTCTATCTAGGAACAGATACCAGATACCAATACAGTATGATGTCCTCTATCTAGGAACAGATACCAGATACCAATACAGTATGATGTCCTCTATCTAGGAACAGATACCAGATACCAATACTGTATGATGTCCTCTATCTAGGAACAGATACCAGATACCAATACAGTATGATCTCCTCTATCTAGGAACAGGAACAGATCCCAATACAGTATGATGTCCTCTATCTAGGAACAGATACCAGATCCCAATACAGTATGATGTCCTCTGTCTAGGAACAGATACCAGATACCAATACAGTATGATGTCCTCTATCTAGGAACATATACCAGATACCAATACAGTATGATGTCCTCTATCTAGGAACAGATACCAGATACCAATACAGTATGATGTCCTCTATCTAGGAACAGATACCAGATACCAATACAGTATGATGTCCTCTATCTAGGAACATATACCAGATACCAATACAGTATGATGTCCTCTATCTAGGAACAGATACCAGATACCAATACAGTATGATGTCCTCTATCTAGGAACAGATACCAGATACCAATACAGTATGATGTCCTCTATCTAGGAACAGATACCAGATACCAATACAGTATGATGTCCTCTATCTAGGAACAGATACCAGATACCAATACAGTATGATGTCCTCTATCTAGGAACAGATACCAGATACCAATACAGTAGGATGTCCTCTATCTAGGAACATATACCAGATACCAATACAGTATGATGTCCTATATCTAGGAACAGATACCAGATACCAATACAGTATGATGTCCTCTATCTAGGAACAGATACCAGATACCAATACAGTATGATGTCCTCTATCTAGGAACAGATACCAGATACCAATACAGTATGATGTCCTCTATCTAGGAACAGATACCAGATACCAATACAGTATGATGTCCTCTATCTAGGAACAGATACCAGATACCAATACAGTATGATGTCCTCTATCTAGGAACAGATACCAGATACCAATACAGTAGGATGTCCTCTATCTAGGAACATATACCAGATACCAATACAGTATGATGTCCTATATCTAGGAACAGATACCAGATACCAATACAGTATGATGTCCTCTATCTAGGAACAGATACCAGATACCAATACAGTATGATGTCCTCTATCTAGGAACAGGAACAGATCCCAATACAGTATGATGTCCTCTATCTAGGAACAGATACCAGATACCAATACAGTATGATGTCCTCTATCTAGGAACAGATACCAGACACCAATACAGTATGATGTCCTCTATCTAGGAACAGATACCAGATACCAATACAGTATGATGTCCTCTATCTAGGAACAGATACCAGATACCAATACAGTATGATGTCCTCTATCTAGGAACAGATACCAATACAGTGTGATGTCCTCTATGTAGGAACAGGAACAGATCCCAATACAGTATGATGTCCTCTATCTAGGAACAGATACCAGATACCAATACAGTATGATGTCCTCTATCTAGGAACAGATACCAGATACCAATACAGTATGATGTCCTCTATCTAGGAACAGATACCAATACAGTATGATGTCCTCTATCTAGGAACAGCAACAGATACCAATGTGTAAGAGAATGTCTTATGCAGTTGGTCATGGGTTGCCGTGATACCTAACCACAACAACACAACTTCTCTACGAGAGAGACTCAGACTCTTCAGGCTACATTCTACCTCAGTTACTAGGTAACCCTGGATCAACCAGAGCCACTGGTAATGAACAACCCCTACTCTATAAAAGTGGGAGGAATCCAATAAGAAACCTGTTAAACAGCCCTTATATCAGTAGGATACATCTAATACGGATTTATAGAGGCTCACTGAGTGGCAACAGCAGCTGTTACACTGTCTCCCTGACACACACACACACACACACACACACACACACACACACACACACACTCACACACACACACACACACACACACACACCTTCTCTCTCTCTCTCTCTCTCGTTCTCTCTCTCTCTCTCTCTCTCGCTCTCTCTCTCTCTCTCTCTCTCTCTCTCAATTCAATTTCAATTTCAATTCAATTTAAGGGCTTTATTGGCATGGGAAACGTGTGTTAACATTGCCAAAGCAAGTGAAGTAGATAGTAAACAAAAGTGAAATAAACAATAAATATTAACAGTAAACATTACACTCAGAAGTTTCAAAAGAATAAAGACATTTCAAATGTCATATTATGTATATATACAGTGTTGTAACAATGTGCAAATAGTTAAAGTACAAATGGGAAAATAAATAAACATAAATATGGGTTGTATTTACAATGGTGTTTGTTCTTCACTGGTTGTCCTTTTCTTGTGGCAACAGGTCACAAATCTTGCAGCTGTGATGGCACACTGTGGTTTTTCACCCAGTAGATAAGGGAGTTTATCAAAATTGGGTTTGTTTTCGAATTCTTTGTGGATCGCTGTAATCTGAGGGAAATATGTGTCTCTAATATGGTCATACATTTGGCAGGAGGTTAGGAAGTGCAGCTCAGTTTCCACCTCATTTTGTGGGCAGTGTGCACATAGCCTGTCTTCTCTTGAGAGCCAGGTCTGCCTACGGCGGCCTTTCTCAATAGCAAGGCTATGCTCACTGAGTCTGTACATAGTCAAAGCTTTCCTTAAGTTTGGGTCAGTCACAGTGGTCAAGTATTCTGCCACTGTGTACTCTCTGTTTAGGGCCAAATAGCATTCTAGTTTGCTCTGTTTTTTTGTTTGTTCTTTCCAATGTGTCAAGTAATTCTCTTTTTGTTTTCTCATGATTTGGTTGGGTCTAGTTGTGTTGTTGTTGTTGTTGTCCTGGGGCTGTGTGGGGTCTGTTTGTGTTTGTGAACAGAGCCCCAGGACAAGCTTACTTAGGGGACTCTTCTCCAAGTTCATCTCTCTGTAGGTGATGGCTTTGTTATGGAAGGTTTGGGAATCGCTTCCTTTTAAGTGGTTATAGAATTTAACGGCTCTTTTCTGGATTTTGATAATTAGCGGGTATTGGCCTAATTCTGCTCTGCATGCATTATTTGGTGTTTTACGTTGTACACGGAGGATGTTTTTGCAGAATTCTGCATGCAGAGTCTCAATTTGGTGTTTGTCCCATTTTGTGAATTCTTGGTTGGTGAGCGGACCCCAATGGGTTCTATAACTGATTCAAGTATTTTTTAGCCAGATCCTAATTGGTATGTCAAATTTTATGTTCCTTTTGATGGCATAGAAGGCCCTTCTTGCCTTGTCTCTCAGATCGTTCACAGCTTTGTGGAAGTTACCTGTGGCGCTGATGTTTAGGCCGAGGTATGTATAGTTTTTTGTGTGCTCTAGGGCAACGGTGTCTAGATGGAATTTGTATTTGTGGTCCTGGCAACTGGACCTTTTTTGGAACACCATTATTTTTGTCTTACTGAGATTTACTGTCAGGGCCCAGGTCTGACAGAATCTGTGCAGAAGATCTAGGTGCTGCTGTAGGCCCTCCTTGGTTGGTGACAGAAGCACCAGATCGTCAGCAAACAGAAGACATTTGACTTCAGATTCTAGTAGGGTGAGGCCGGGTGCTGCAGACTGTTCTAGTGCCCTCGCCAATTCGTTGATATATATGTTGAAGAGGGTGGGGCTTAAACTGCATCCCTGTCTCACCCCACGGCCCTGTGGAAAGAAATGTGTGTGTTTTTTGCCAATTTTAACCGCACACTTGTTGTTTGTGTACATGGATTTTATAATGTCGTATGTTTTTCCCCCAACCCCACTTTCCATCAATTTGTATAGCAGACCCTCATGCCAAATTGAGTCAAAAGCTTTTTTGAAATCAACAAAGCATGAGAAGACTTTGCCTTTGTTTTGGTTTGTTTGTTTGTCAATTAGGGTGTGCAGGGTGAATACGTGGTCTGTCGTACGGTAATTTGGTAAAAAGCCAATTTGACATTTGCTCAGTACATTGTTTTCACTGAGGAAATGAACTAGTCTGCTGTTAATGATAATGCAGAGGATTTTCCCAAGGTTGCTGTTGATGCATATCCCACGGTAGTTATTGGGGTCAAATTTGTCTCCACTTTTGTGGATTGGGGTGATCAGTCCTTGGTTCCAGATGTTGGGGAAGATGCCAGAGCTAAGGATGATGTTAAAGAGTTTAAGTATAGCTAATTGAAATTTGTGGTCTGTATATTTTATCATTTCATTGAGGATACCATCAACACCACAGGACTTTTTGGGTTGGAGGGTTTGCATTTTATCCTGTAGTTCATTCAATGTAATTGGAGAATCCAGTGGGTTCTGGTAGTCTTTAATAGTTGATTCTAAGATTTGCATTTGATCATGTATATTTTTTTGCTGTTTGTTCTCTGTTATAGGGCCAAAAAGATTGGAGAAGTGGTTTACCCATACATCTCCGTTTTGGATAGACAGCTCTTCGTGTTGTTGTTTGTTTAGTGTTTTCCAATTTTCCCAGAAGTGGTTAGAGTCTATGGATTCTTCAATTACATTGAGCTGATTTCTGACATGCTGTTCCTTTTTTTCCGTAGTGTATTTCTGTATTGTTTTAGTGATTCACCATAGTGAAGGCGTAGGCTCAGGTTTTCTGGGTCTCTATGTTTTTGGTTGGATAGGTTTCTCAATTTCTTTCTTAGGTTTTTGCATTCTTCATCAAACCATTTATAACTGTTATTACTTTTCTTTGGTTTTCTGTTAGAGATTTTTAGATTTGATAGGGAAGCTGAGAGGTCAAATATACTGTTTAGGTTTTCTACTGCCAAGTTTACACCTTCACTATTACAGTGGAACGTTTTGTCCAGGAAGTTGTCTAGAATGGATTGAATTTGTTGTTTCCTAATTGTTTTTTGGTAGGTTTCAACACTACTTTCCTTCCATCTATAGCATTTCTTAATATTATTCAGTTCTTTTGGCTTTGATGCCTCATGATTGAGTATTGCTCTGTTCAAGTAGACTGTGATTTTGCTGTGGTCTGATAGGGGTGTCAGTGGGCTGACTGTGAACGCTCTGAGAGACTCTGGGTTGAGGTCAGTGATAAAGTAGTCTACAGTACTACTGCCAAGAGATGAGCTATAGGTGTACCTACCATAGGAGTCCCCTCGAAGCCTACCATTGACTATGTACATACCCAGTGTGCGACAGAGCTGCAGGAGTCGTGACCCATTTTTGTTGGTTATGTTGTCGTAGTTGTGCCTAGGGGGGCATATGGGGGAGGGAATGCTGTCACCTCCAGGTAGGTGTTTGTCCCCCTGTGTGCTGAGGGTGTCAGGTTCTTGTCCAGTTCTGGCATTTAGGTCGCCACAGACTAGTACATGTCCCTGGGTCTGGAAATTATTGATTTCCCCCTCCAGGATGGAGAAACTGTCTTCATTAAAGTATGGGGATTCTAGTGGGGGGATATAGGTAGCACACAGGAGGACATTTTTCTCAGTTGAGATAATTTCCTTTTGAATTTCTAACCAAATGTAAAATGTTCCTGTTTTGATTAATTTAATAGAGTGAGTTAGGTCTGCTCTATACCAAATTAGCATACCCCCTGAGTCCCTTCCCTGTTTCACACCTGGTAGTTTGGTGGATGGGACTACCAGCTCTCTGTAACCTAGAGGGCAACCAGTGGGTCCGTCTCCTCTATACCATGTTTCTTGTAGGATGACAATGTCTGTATTTCCGATTTCTTTGGTGAAGTCCAGATTCCTGCTCTTTAGGCCAAAGGCAGATGACCTCAGGCCTTGGATATTCCAGGATGAAATAGTGAAGGCTTTGTGTTCCATAAAGTGTCTAATGTTGTTGGTTGTGTGGTTTGGCCTCAGGCCAGTAATTGTGAGCAGAGCCTGCTGAGCATCTGGTACATGCCATTGGCTTGGGCTAGTGTAAGAGTGGGTGTTGGGCCTGTTTGCCTGCTCACGGCCTGGGCGTATGTGTGACTTTCATGTTGAGGCCCTCTTTGTGGGAGTGGGGGGCTTGGGGTGGGTAGGAGGGGCATAGGTCTGATTTGAGGGGGCCTAAATGGGGTGTGGGCATGGTTGACTTGGGGGGGAGTTAATTGGTTGGGGTGGGGGTGTAGATGTGGTTGATGGTGCTGTGGTCTGGATGTAGGTCCTCTCTGCGGGGGTCCTCTATGTGTAGGTCCTGGGGGGGGTCCCGCAGGTCTGGGAGAGTGTCTCGCTGGTCTGGGCGGGGTGTCTGTTGATCTGTTGCTCCTGTGTGAGGTGTTGGGTCTGCGGTTGAGGGCGATATCCTTTAGGGTCCGGGCGAAGGTGGGCACTGCTGCCTTGTATAGGTGGACCTGGTCGTAAAGGCTGTTCACGTCCAGGGTGGAGTGGTGGGCCAGGAAGACATTTGGTTTTGATGCACAGTCACGGGAAATACTTGCGTTTACCCGCTGTATGGTAGCAGGGTGGAAGTCTTTTCGTGGTAACAGGGTTGAGATAACCACTTGTGCGTTGGGGAAAGTAGAAGAAGCTTTTTCTATCACTCCCTTGAGTGCTGTGGCCACCCTTTCCTGCTGTGTTCTCAGGTCGTTTGTGCCTGTGTGTATTATTATGTGGCTGGGTGATCCTAGTCGGTCCTTAGACAGAAGGTCTAGGGCGCGCTGGGTATTTGGACACCAGAGTTTAGACACTGTGTGTTTTGGAAAAAGTTTATTTTCTTGTATGTATTTCCCGTTTGAGTCCATAAGGAGTACAATCTGTGGCTTGTGTATGTCCTCAGTGGGTGTGGGGGGGTCGTCATGAGGGCTATCAGGGTGTCTGACTGGGGGGTTGCTCAGAGGGGTTGGGGTCCCCAGGGCTTGGGGTTCTTCATTTGTTTGTCTGGGTGTGATGTCGAGGCTATGGTCAGGGTCTAGGGTGTACTGTTCTGCTGCGGTGTCGAGACTTTGGCCAGGATCTGAGGTGGGCTGTTCTCTAATGGGTTGTTCAATGTCACCCGTCATCGTTCTCACCTTCTCCTCCAGCACTCTGATCCTCTCCTCTAGTGCTCTGTTCTTCTCCTGCTCCTGCTCTTTCTCCTGTTGATGTTGTCTCACCACAGTCCAGAGTGCAGACATGTCTCTCTCCACCTGCAGCTCTCCAGGTCTAGTTAAGGGGGTGTTGTTGTGCTGGACTGTTGTCTGGGTCTGTGCTGACTGGAGTGTGTTCACCTGCTGTTCCAGCTCCACCTGCCTTACCTCCAGCTGGGTGAATTTATCCTTCATTTCAATGAGGGAGTAGTACTCTGTGCTGGGAAGTTGAGTTTCTGCTTGGGGTTGCTCTGTGGGGTTATTTAATGAAGAGGTCTGGTCTGACCCGCTCGGGGTAGGGGTATCTTTCTCAAGGGACAGCTTCTCCTGCTGAGCTATTTCTTTGATTGGGTGAAAGTCCAGCTGGAACTGTTTGGTGTTGCCTTGAACCAAAACGGTTCCAGATTTATAGAGATTAATATTAGACGACTCAGAGTCCTCGTTGTCCAGTATCCTGAGTTTCCACCCGTCGCTAACACCCCCCCTCTTAACAGAGAGGTAGTGTGCTAGTATAGCACTGTGCCATGCCAGGGGATGGTCTGTGTGGAAGATAAGGTTGCTTATGTTCCCATTTTTATACAAATCAGCAAAAAGTGTTTCGTGCTTCCCCAAAAGAAGTTTCAATTTGTACTCTTTTCGTGTCTTGTCGTTTTTTACATTCAGAGGGTACTGTATTTTAATGACCTCTGAACAGTGGGGGGGTGCTTCTAAGGCCTCTTCTAAGGCCTCTAGTTGGGGTAGACTGTACGACTCTCCTGCCATTGTTGGGCTCAAGGGCTTTGACACCTCTCACTTCACACGTCAGTGCTAATTGAAATTGTATCTCTTTGTAGCAAGCTTAAGCTTGGTAGCCTTAGAATTCAGTCCTTATAATATAAAATATATCATTGTAATGAATTTTTCTTCTTGGTTTTTGAAAGTGAAAAATAGCTTCATACTAAACATTACTGTCACGGTTTCGGCCGAGGCTGCTCCTCTTCCTTGTTCGGGCAGGCTTCGGCGGTCGTCGTCTCCGGAGTACTAGCTGCCACCGTTCTATGTTTCATGTTCATTTGGTTTTGTCTGTTCATAACACCTGTCCCTTATTTGTGTCTTAATTGTTTCCCTATTTAGTTTCGTGTGTTTGGGTCAGGTGTTATGCGTGATTGTTTATTGTCAGCCTGCCTCTGAGAAGTTTATTGCATCTCTCGTTGTTGTTACCCGAGAGCTCGCACTGCGTGCGCTTTTCTTGTTTAGACGCACTGTGTTTTGTGCGTAATTGTTTGCGCCACCCGGTTGGGTTAGCGACTCATTGTTCACGTGTTTTTGAACATTACTAAAGACGGTTGAAGTCATCCTGGTTCCTGCGCTTGATTCCTTCCACTCACCTACACACACCACTCTGACAGAATCACGCATCATCATGGACCAGCAGGAGAGACCACGCCGACAGCCGAGATGGCTGAACGTCTTCGTGGTCAGGAGGACCGCATCAATCAGGTCTGTCACGCCCTGGAGGGGGTGATGAATACCCTGCATCGATGGGAGACCAGCGGGGTTCCCACACCTCCACGAACCGACCCAGCTCCATCGGTCAGCCCTCCTGTCTCATCTCCGGAACCAAGTGGGATTCGGCTCTCGCTCCCGAGGGCGTACGACGGCTCCACTGCCGGGTGTCAAGGGTTCCTGCTGCAGGTGGAGCTCTACCTCGCCACCGTACACCCGGCGCCCTCGGGACACGAGAGCGTCTCAGCCCTCATCTCCTGTCTCACCGGCAAGGCGTTGGAGTGGGCCAACGCCGAGTGGAGGAGAATGGACGCCGCTACCACGAACTATGCGGAGTTCTCCCGCCGCTTCCGCGCTGTGTTCGACCATCCACCAGAGGGGAAGGCGGCGGGGGAGCGGCTATTCTACCTCCGACAGGGGATGAGGAGCGCCCAGGACTTTGCCTTGGAGTTTCGGACCCTAGCGGCTGATGCAGGGTGGAATGAGCGGGCCCATATCGACCATTTCCGCTGCAGCCTCCGGGAGGACGTCCAGCGAGAGTTGGCGTGCAGGGACACTTCGTTGACTTTCGACCAGCTTGTCGACATGGCCATCCGGCTGGATACCCTGCTCGCCACCCGTGGGCGTCCCGGGAGGGGGGGTTCGCCCATTCCACTCTCCAGCACCTCCGAGCCGAGCCCTATGGAGCTCGGAGGTGCTGGCGCTAGGGAACGCAGGAGGAGGAGCCCGAGGGGACCCGGCCCTTGCACCAACTGTGGTCGTGGAGGGCACACCGCGGCTAGGTGTTGGGGCGGGTTCTCCAGTGAGGGAGAAGGCAGGTCACGCATTGGGGGGTCCACCCAGGTGAGTAGGCGCCCTGCTTACCCAGAGCTTTCTGTCGTGCACCTAACCTTGCCTGTTTGTTTCCCACAGGTTGCACCTCGTTCCCAGCATAAGGCGCTGGTAGATTCAGGCGCAGCTGGGAATTTTGTAGATCGCCAGTTTTGTATAGAGTTAGGGATCCCCCTCCTTCCAGTGGAGAAGCCTTTCCCCGTCCATGCCCTAGATAGCCGTCCGTTGGGGTCTGGGTTGATTAGGGAAGTCACAGCACCCCTTCAGATGATGGCGCAGGAGGGTCATGAGGAGAGAATTCAGCTCTATCTGATTGACTCTCCTGCGTATCCGGTAGTGCTGGGTCTTCCCTGGTTGATGACTCATGACCCTATTATTAGGTGGCGAGAGAAAGCTCTTAAAGGGTGGTCTGCTCAATGTGAGGGGCGGTGTCTGGGTGTTTCCATAGGGGCGACCTCGGTGGAGAGTCCGAATCTAATGCCAGCACTGCAGATTCCCCCCGAGTATGAGGATTTGGCACTGGCGTTCAGTAAGACTAGGGCGGCGCAGCTGCCGCCTCATAGACAGGGGGATTGTGCGATAGATCTCCAGTCAGGAGCAGCTCTCCCGCGGAGCCATGTGTATCCCTTGTCTCAAGAGGAGAGAAAGGCTATGGAGACGTACATCTCTGAGTCTCTTAGACAGGGATACATACGGACCTCCGTTTCACCCGCTTCCTCAAGTTTCTTTTTTGTGAAGAAAAAGGATGGAGGTCTGCGCCCGTGTATTGATTACCGCGGTCTCAATCAGATCACAGTGAAGTACAGCTATCCACTTCCTCTGATTGCGACTATGACGGAGTCACTGCACGGTGCGCAGTTCTTTACAAAATTGGATCTTAGGAGCGCATATAACTTGGTGCGCATTCGAGAGGGCGATGAATGGAAGACAGCGTTTAGCACGACTTCCGGACACTACGAGTATCTAGTCATGCCATATGGGTTGATGAATGCTCCCTCAGTCTTCCAATCCTTCGTCGATGAGATTTTCCGGGACATGCAGGGACAGGGAGTAGTTGTGTACATCGACGACATTCTGGTGTATAGTCCTACCCGTGCTGAGCATGTAGCCCTGGTGCGCCGAGTATTGAGGAGGCTGTTGGAGCATGACCTATATGTCAAGGCAGAGAAATGTCTGTTTTTCCAGAAGTCGGTCTCCTTTCTGGGTTACCAGTTATCTGCGTCAGGGGTGAAGATGGAGGTAGACCGGGTGTCAGCTGTGCGTAATTGGCAGACCCCAACCACTGTGAAGGAGGTGCAACGGTTCTTGGGTTTTGCGAATTATTACCGGAGGTTTATCCGGGGTTTTGGACAGGTGGCAGCTCCCATAACGTCTCTGTTAAAGGGGGGTCCGGTGCGCTTGCGGTGGTCAGCTGAGGCGGACAGGGCATTTGGGAGACTGAAGGACCTGTTTACCTCGGCGCCGGTGTTGGCGCATCCGGATCCCTCTTTACCGTTCCAAGTAGAGGTGGACGCGTCAGAGGCCGGGATAGGGGCCGTTCTTTCCCAGCGTTCTGGCACTCCACCTAAACTCCGTCCCTGTGCGTTTTACAGTAAGAAGCTCAGTCCGGCGGAGCGGAATTATGACGTAGGAGACAGGGAGCTGTTAGCCGTGGTACAGGCCCTAAAGGTGTGGCGGCATTGGCTCGAGGGGGCTCAACACCCTTTCCTCATTCTAACTGACCATCGTAACCTGGAGTACATCCGGGCAGCTAGGAGACTGAATCCTCGCCAGGCTCGCTGGACTATGTTCCTAGCCCGGTTTGTGTTTAAAATCACATACATCCCTGGGTCCCAGAACGGGAAGGCAGATGCTCTGTCTCGGCGGTATGACGCAGAGGAGAGGTCAGTTGAGTCCACGCCCATACTACCGGAGTCCTGTCTGGTTGCTCCGGTGGTGTGGGAGGTTGATGGTGAGATCGAGCGGGCGTTACGCACCGACCCGAGTCCTCCACAGTGTCCTGTGGGTCGGACGTACGTTCCGCTCGAGGTACGCGATCGCCTCATTTGTTGGGCTCATACGTCCCCCTCCTCTGGCCATCCGGGTATCGGCCGGACAGTGCACTGCCTTAGCACGAAGTACTGGTGGCCAACGTTAGCTAGGGATGTGAGGATTTATGTCTCCTCCTGTTCGGTGTGTGCCCAGTGTAAGGCGCCCAGACATTTGCCCAGGGGTAAGTTACAACCCCTGCCTATTCCACAACGACCCTGGTCCCACCTCTCGGTGGATTTTGTTACCGACCTTCCCCCCTCACAGGGGAATACTACCATCCTGGTCGTTGTGGATCGGTTCTCTAAGGCCTGTCGTCTCCTTCCCATGCCGGGTCTACCCACGGCCCTACAGACCGCAGAGGCTCTGTTCACCCATGTCTTCCGGCACTACGGGGTACCCGAGGATATAGTGTCTGACCGAGGCCCCCAGTTCACCTCTAGAGTGTGGAGAGCATTTATGGAACGGTTGGGGGTTTCGGTAAGCCTTACCTCGGGTTACCACCCGGAGAGTAATGGGCAGGTTGAACGTGTCAACCAGGACGTGGGTAGGTTTCTGAGGTCATACTGTCAGGGCCGGCCGGAGGAGTGGGCGAGATATGTGCCCTGGGCCGAGATGGCACAGAACTCTCTTCGCCACTCCTCCACCCAACTAACCCCTTTTCAGTGTGTATTAGGGTACCAGCCGGTTCTGGCACCATGGCATGAGAGCCAGATCGAGGCCCCCGCTGTGGATGAGTGGGTGCGGCGCTCGGAAGAGACGTGGGACGCTGCACACGTCCATCTGCAGCGTGCCATACGTCGACAGAAGACGAGCGCCGACCTACACCGCAGTGAGGGGCCAGTGTACGCACCTGGAGATCGAGTCTGGCTCTCAACCAGAAACCTGCCCCTCCGCCTGCCCTGCCGGAAGCTGGGTCGGCGGTTTGTGGGGCCATTTAAAGTCCTGAGGAGATTGAACGAGGTGAGTTATAGGTTAGAACTACCTGTTGATTACAAAAATATTAACCCCTCGTTCCATGTGTCTCTCCTCAGGCCGGTGGTAGCTGGTCCACTCCAGGACTTTGAGATTGAGGAGACTCCTCCGCCCCCGTTGGACATCGAGGGGGCTCCGGCGTACACCGTGAGGTCCATCCTGGATTCTAGACGCCGGATGGGGGGTCTTCAATATCTCGTGGAGTGGGAGGGGTACGGTCCGGAGGAGCGGTGCTGGGTGCCAAGGAGGGACGTATTAGACCAGTCCCTACTGACCGATTTCCATCGGGGTCATCCTGCGCGCCCTGCTCCGCGTCGTCCGGGTCGTCCCCGAGCTCCGGGTCGGCGCACGGCTGGAGCCGCGCGTCAAGGGGGGGGTACTGTCACGGTTTCGGCCGAGGCTGCTCCTCTTCCTTGTTCGGGCAGGCTTCGGCGGTCGTCGTCTCCGGAGTACTAGCTGCCACCGTTCTATGTTTCATGTTCATTTGGTTTTGTCTGTTCATAACACCTGTCCCTTATTTGTGTCTTAATTGTTTCCCTATTTAGTTTCGTGTGTTTGGGTCAGGTGTTATGCGTGATTGTTTATTGTCAGCCTGCCTCTGAGAAGTTTATTGCATCTCTCGTTGTTGTTACCCGAGAGCTCGCACTGCGTGCGCTTTTCTTGTTTAGACGCACTGTGTTTTGTGCGTAATTGTTTGCGCCACCCGGTTGGGTTAGCGACTCATTGTTCACGTGTTTTTGAACATTACTAAAGACGGTTGAAGTCATCCTGGTTCCTGCGCTTGATTCCTTCCACTCACCTACACACACCACTCTGACAATTACTCACTCAGTTCCAGGTTGGATGGTGTTTTCAGGTTTCTGTTTGTTTTCCAGAGCATTTGCTGTATAGTTTGAGAATAGTAATCCTTGGTAGTAGAAAGCTTTCCAGGTAATTCCGTCCAAAATCAGGTTGTAGGTTTGGAGTTTTGGTTTGGAATAAAGGTTATGTTGTGGAGGGTAGCATCCTGTATATGTCCCTGCCAAAAAATCCTACTTTATCTAACTCTAAATCTATATTTTTTGTTAAAAATGCAGGAGCAATGTCTTTGAGCTCTCTCTCTCTCTCTCTCTCTCTCTCTCTCTCTCTCTCTCTCTCTCTCTCTCTCTCTCTCTCTCTCTCTCTCTCTCTCAATGTAAGAACTTTATTGGCATGGGAAACGTATGTTAACATTGCCAAAGCAAGTGAAGTAGATAGTAAATAAAAGTGAAATAAACAATAAATATTAACAGTAAACATTACACTCAGAAGTTTCAAAAGAATAAAGACATTTCAAATGTCATATTATGTATATATACAGTGTTGTAACAATGTGCAAATAGTTAAAGTACAAATGGGAAAATAAATAAACATAAATATGGGTTGTATTTACAATGGTGTTTGTTCTTCACTGGTTGCCCTTTTCTTGTGGCAACAGGTCACAAATCTTGCAGCTGTGATGGCACACTGTGGTTTTTCACCCAGTAGATAAGGGAGTTTATCAAAATTGGGTTTGTTTTCGAATTCTTTGTGGATCGCTGTAATCTGAGGGAAATATGTGTCTCTAATATGGTCATACATTTGGCAGGAGGTTAGGAAGTGCAGCTCAGTTTCCACCTCATTTTGTGGGCAGTGTGCACATAGCCTGTCTTCTCTTGAGAGCCAGGTCTGCCTACGGCGGCCTTTCTCAATAGCAAGGCTATGCTCACTGAGTCTGTACATAGTCAAAGCTTTCCTTAAGTTTGGGTCAGTCACAGTGGTCAAGTATTCTGCCACTGTGTACTCTCTGTTTAGGGCCAAATAGCATTCTAGTTTGCTCTGTTTTTTTGTTTGTTCTTTCCAATGTGTCAAGTAATTCTCTTTTTGTTTTCTCATGATTTGGTTGGGTCTAGTTGTGTTGTTGTTGTTGTTGTTGTTGTCCTGGGGCTGTGTGGGGTCTGTTTGTGTTTGTGAACAGAGCCCCAGGACAAGCTTACTTAGGGGACTCTTCTCCAAGTTCATCTCTCGGTAGGTGATCGCTTTCTCTCTCTCTCTCTCTCTCTCTCTCTAATACCCTGACACTGCAAAGCCCCACCCAATCTTGGTCACCTCTAAGTGCAGATAGCTATGTCCTCAGCACACGGAATAGAGAGAAATGTGTTTGCCAAGGGGTGTCTGTCTTAAAATGATTCACTTAATCAGGGTAGAGTTTAAGGGAAACACGCAGTCGCAAGCGCGCACACAAACACACACACACACAAACGCAAGCGTGGATGAGGGCGCATGCACAAACACTCACCACACGCACGCACGCTAGCTCTCACAGTACATACACACAACAAATTCCTGGAAGGGGTTGGCTCTTCTTGATAATGTCAGGATGGTCCTAGACCAGTGACCCTGGGAATGACCTCTGATCTAAAGGTTAACCCTCTGAGGTTATATATTCTAACATAAATGAATCACACGCTACCCACGCTATCCCTGTCAAGGAGATTAGGTTTGGGCCAACACACATAACTTAACTAGTTCAACTTGAAGAAGCACACACACACACACACACACACACACACACACACACACACACACACACACACACACACACACACACACACACACACAGACATGCAAAGCAGGGACTGTTGAAGCAACACAGACATAGACACAGACACATGCATACACACACACACACTACAACACACGTACTATACACACACACACACACACACACACACACACATGGATTTATGTTGTAGATATGTGGTTGTAGAGTAGGGGCCTGAGGGCACACACTTCATGTGTTGGGAAATCTGTTGTGAATGTATCGTAATGTTTTTATTTATTTTTATTGTATAAACTGCCTTAATTTTGCTGAACCCCAGGAAGAGTAGCTGCTGCCTTGGCGGGAAGTAACAGGGATCCATAATAAACCCCAGGAAGAGTAGCTGCTGCCTTGGCGGGAAGTAACAGGGATCCATGATAAACCCCAGGAAGAGTAGCTGCTGCCTTGGCGGGAAGTAACAGGGATCCATGATAAACCCCAGGAAGAGTAGCTGCTGCCTTGGCGGGAAGTAACAGGGATCCATAATAAACCCCAGGAAGAGTAGCTGCTGCCTTGGCGGGAAGTAACAGGGATCCATAATAAACCCCAGGAAGAGTAGCTGCTGCCTTGGTGGGAAGTAACAGGGATCCATAATAAACCCCAGGAAGAGTAGCTGCTGCCTTGGCGGGAAGTAACAGGGATCCATAATAAACCCCAGGAAGAGTAGCTGCTGCCTTGGCAGGAAGTAACAGGGATCCATGATAAACCCCAGGAAGAGTAGCTGCTGCCTTGGCGGGAAGTAACAGGGATCCATGATAAACCCCAGGAAGAGTAGCTGCTGCCTTGGCAGGAAGTAACAGGGATCCATGATAAACCCCAGGAAGAGTAGCTGCTGCCTTGGCGGGAAGTAACAGGGATCCATAATAAACCCCAGGAAGAGTAGCTGCTGCCTTGGCGGGAAGTAACAGGGATCCATAATAAACCCCAGGAAGAGTAGCTGCTGCCTTGGCAGGAAGTAACAGAGATCCATGATAAACCAGGAAGAGTAGCTGCTGCCTTGGCAGGAAGTAACAGGGATCCATGATAAACCCCAGGAAGAGTAGCTGCTGCCTTGGCAGGAAGTAACAGGGATCCATGATAAACCCCAGGAAGAGTAGCTGCTGCCTTGGCAGGAAGTAACAGGGATCCATGATAAACCCCAGGAAGAGTAGCTGCTGCCTTGGCAGGAAGTAACAGGGATCCATGATAAACCCCAGGAAGAGTAGCTGCTGCCTTGGCGGGAAGTAACAGGGATCCATAATAAACCCCAGGAAGAGTAGCTGCTGCCTTGGCAGGAAGTAACAGGGATCCATAATAAACCCCAGGAAGAGTAGCTGCTGCCTTGGCAGGAAGTAACAGGGATCCATGATAAATACTAATACAGAGCTAGTACGTAACGAGGACACCACAGCATCAATCGATCAACGCGTGACGCACACAGTCAGGCAGGGTGGTTGGTTGGTTTGTGACCTTTGGGGTCTTTTAACTCACCGTCTCCATTAAGATCACCAGCTGTACACTAGGAGACGTCAACCGCAATCGATTGTTATTACCTATGTGGGAATATATCCACACTCATCACGGGGGCGGCAGGTAGCTTAGTGGTTAAAGAGCGTTGTGCCAGTAACCGAAAGATCGCTGGTTCTAATCCCCGAGCCGACTAGGTGAAAAATCTGCCGATGTGCCCTTGAACAAGGCACTTAACCCTAATTGCTCATGTAAGTCGCTCTGGATAAGAGCGTCTGCTAAATGACGTAAATGTAATCACTCAGTAACTCTCTCCATTCCCACCTATTCCTCCTCTAGATGACGGCCAGGTGCTCAAGGTGGTGTCTATTCCCAAAGAGGACAGGGAGCCCGAGGAGATCATTCTGGAGCAGCTGACTGTGTTTCAGGTGAGCTTCAGCGTCACCATTACATCTTCTCTTACGTGTCCCACTACCAAGTCAGAGTTTCAACTTCAGGAGCAATAGGAAACTTCACCTGAATTGGGGGACCAGTGCAGAAAACGTTACACCCAACGGCCTGTACACTTCACTGACATTGAATAGTGAGCAATACGGTAGTAGCACCGTCTTGATACCATCTCTGATAGGCAAAGTGGAATATCTGCCATAGTAAAAGCCTAGATTTAATCAGATCAAGCGTTAACCTGGCGACAGCCGACAGTAGCTGATGTTGTGGTGGTGTCATCGGTGTAACTGCGTTGGAGCTGTCAAAATCGGTGAGCAGCTGCTCTTCAAATCAAATCGAATTTTTATTTGTCACATACACATGTTTAGCAGATGTTATTGCGGGTGTAGTGAAATGCTTGTGTTTCTAGCTCCAACAGTGCAGTATATCTAACAATTCAACAATACACACAATACACACAACCTAAAAATAAAATAATGGAATTAAGGAATATATAAATATTAGAAATATTAGGATGAGCAATGTTGGAGTGGCATTGACTAAAATACAGTAGAATAGAATACAGTATATACATATGAGATGAGTAAAACAGTATGTAAACATTATTAGAGTGACTAGTGTTCCATTATTAAAGTGGCCAGTGATTCCATGTCTATGTATACAGGGCAGCAGCCTCTATGGTGCAGGGTTGAGTAACCAGGTGGTACCCGGCTAGTGATGGCTATTGAACAGTCTGATGGCCTTGAGATAGAAGCTGTTTTTCAGTCTCTCAGTCCCAGCTTTGATGCACCTGTACTGACCTCGCCTTCTAGATGATAGCGGGGTGAACAGGCAGTGGCTCGGGTGGTTGTTGTCCTTGATGATCTTTTTGGCCTTCCTGTGACATCGGGTGCTGTAGGTGTCCTGGAGGGCAGGTAGTTTGCCCCCGGTGATGCGTTGGGCAGACCGCACCACCCTCTGGAGAGCCCTGCGGTTGTGGTTGGTGCAGTTGCCATACCAGGTGGTGATACAGCCCGACAGGATGCTCTCAATTGTGCATCTGTAAAAGTTTGTGAGGGTTTTAGGTGCCAAGACAAATTTCTTCAGCCTCCTGAGGTTGAAGAGGCGCTGTTGCGCCATCTTCACCAAACTGCGGGTGGACCATTTCAGATCATCAGTGATGTGTACGCCGAGGAACTTGAAGCTTTCCACCTTCTCCACTGCGGTCCCGTCGATGTGGATAGGGGCGTGCTCCCTCTGCTGTTTCCTGAAGTCCACGATCAGCTCCTTAGTTTTGTCAACATTGAGGGAGTTATTTTCCTGGCACCACACTCCCAGGGCCTTCACCTCCTCTCTGTAGGCTGTCTCGTCATTGTTGGTAATCAGACCTACTGCTGTTGTGTCGTCTGCAAACTTGATGATTGAGTTGGAGGCGTGCGTGGCCACGCAGTCATGGGTGAACAGGGAGTACAGGAGGGGGCTGAGCACGCACCCTTGTGGGGCCCCTGTGTTGAGGATCAGGTGTTGTTTCCTACCTCTCAAAGCACTTCATGATGACAGAAGTGAGTGCTATGGGGCAATAGTCATTTAGTTCAGTTACCTTTGCTTTCTTGGGTACAGGAACAATGGTGGACATCTTGAAGCAAGTGGGGACAGCAGACTGGGATAGGGAGAGATTGAATATGTCCGTAAACACTCGAGCCAGCTGGTCTGCGCATTCACTGAGGACACGGCTAGGGATACCGTCTGGACCGGCAGCTTTGCGAGGGTTAACACGCTTAAATGTCTTACTCACGTTGGCCACAGAGAAGGAGAGCCCACAGTCCTTGGTAGCGGGCCGCGTCGGTGGCATTGTGTTATCCTCAAAGCAGGCGAAGAAGGTGTTTAGCTTGTCCGGAAGCAAGACGTCGATGTCCGCGACTGGCTGGTTTTCCCTTTGTAGTCTGTGATTGTCTGTAGGCCCTGCCACATACATCTCGTTGAAATGCGACTCCACTTTGTCTCTATACTGAAGTTTTGCCTGTTTGATTGCCTTACAGAGGGAATAACTACACTGTTTGTATTCTGCCATATTCCCAGTCACCTTGCCATGGTTAAATGCGGTGGTTCGCACTTTCAGTTTTGCGCGAATGCTGCCATCTATCCACGGTTTCTGGTTAGGGTAGGTTTTAATAGTCACAGTGGGTACAACATCTCCTATACTCTTCCTAATAAACTCAGTCACCCTATCCGTGTATTCGTTAATGTTATTCTCGGAGGCTACCCAGAACATATCCCAGTCAGCGTGATCAAAACAATCTTGAAGCGTGGATTCCGATTGGTCAGACCAGCGTTGAATAGTCCTTAGCGCTGGTTTGAGTTTTTGCCTATAGAAAGGGAGGAGCAAAATGGAGTCGTGATCATATTTGCCGAAGGGAGGGCGGGGGAGGGCATGGTAGGCATCCCGGAAGTTGGAGTAGTAGTGGTCAAGTGTTTTAGCAGCGCGAGTACTACAGTCAATGTGCTGATAGAACTTCGGCAGCGTTTTCCTCAAATTTGCTTTGTTAAAATACCCAGCTACAATAAATGCGGCCTCAGGATATGAGGTTTCCAGTTTGCATAAAGTCCAGTGGAGTTCTTTGAGGGCCGTCGTGGTATCGGCTTGTGATCATTGTCACGAAGCCACACCCGTCCTACTCGTGTTAGAAGTTTAAAACGAGAAAGTGGGCTAGGGCATAGGGTCTAGGGTCTCTTTGGAATTAATCAGCCTGAATAGGATTACTTTTCTCAAGTGTCCCAGTACCATGTTGACCTGCCTGTCTGCAATGTGATCTGTTGACCTGCCTGTCTGCCATGTGATCTGTTGACCTACCTGTCTGCCATACCATCTGTTGACCTACCTGTCTGCCATACCATCTGTTGACCTGCCTGTCTGCCATACCATCTGTTGACCTTCCTGTCTGCCATGTGATCTGTTGACCTACCTGTCTGCCATACCATCTGTTGACCTGCCTGTCTGCCATACCATCTATTGACCTACCTGTCTGCCATGTGATCTTTTGACCTACCTGTCTGCCATACCATCTGTTGACCTTCCTGTCTGCCATACCATCTGTTGACCTTCCTGTCTGCCATGTGATCTGTTGACCTTCCTGTCTGCCATGTGATCTGTTGACCTACCTGTCTGCCATGTGATCTGTTGACCTACCTGTCTGCCATACCATCTGTTGACCTAACTGTCTGCCATACCATCTGTTGACCTGCCTGTCTGCCATACCATCTGTTGACCTGCCTGTCTGCCATACCATCTGTTGACCTGCCTGTCTGCCATACCATCTGTTGACCTTCCTGTCTGCCATACTATCTGTTGACCTACCTGTCTGCCATACCATCTGTTGACCTGCCTGTCTGCCATACCATCTGTTGACCTGCCTTTCTGCCATACCATCTGTTGACCTTCCTGTCTGCCATACTATCTGTTGACCTGCCTGTCTGCCATACCATCTGTTGACCTGCCTGTCTGCCATACTATCTGTTGACCTGCCTGTCTGCCATACTATCTGTTGACCTACCTGTCTGCCATACCATCTGTTGACCTGCCTGTCTGCCATACCATCTGTTGACCTTCCTGTCTGCCATACCATCTGTTGACCTGCCTGTCTGCCATACCATCTGTTGACCTTCCTGTCTGCCATACCATCTGTTGACCTGCCTGTCTGCCATACCATCTGTTGACCTGCCTGTCTGCCATACCATCTGTTGACCTGCCTGTCTGCCATACCATCTGTTGACCTTCCTGTCTGCCATACCATCTGTTGACCTGCCTGTCTGCCATACCATCTGTTGACCTGCCTGTCTGCCATACTATCTGTTGACCTGCCTGTCTGCCATACTATCTGTTGACCTGCCTGTCTGCCATACCATCTGTTGACCTGCCTGTCTGCCATACCATCTGTTGACCTTCCTGTCTGCCATACCATCTGTTGACCTACCTGTCTGCCATACCATCTGTTGACCTACCTGTCTGCCATACCATCTGTTGACCTGCCTGTCTGCCATACCATCTGTTGACCTACCTGTCTGCCATACTATATGTTGACCTGCCTGTCTGCCATACCATCTGTTGACCTGCCTGTCTGCCATACCATCTGTTGACCTGCCTGTCTGCCATACCATCTGTTGACCTGCCTGTCTGCCATACCATCTGTTGACCTGCCTGTCTGCCATACCATCTGTTGACCTGCCTGTCTGCCATACCATCTGTTGACCTGCCTGTCTGCCATACCATCTGTTGACCTGCCTGTCTGCCATACCATCTGTTGACCTGCCTGTCTGCCATACCATCGGTTGACCTGCCTGTCTGCCATACCATCTGTTGACCTGCCTGTCTGCCATACCATCTGTTGACCTGCCTGTCTGCCATACCATCTGTTGACCTGCCTGTCTGCCATACTATCTGTTGACCTACCTGTCTGCCATACCATCTGTTGACCTACCTGTCTGCCATACCATCTGTTGACCTGCCTGTCTGCCATACCATCTGTTGACCTGCCTGTCTGCCATACCATCTGTTGACCTGCCTGTCTGCCATACCATCTGTTGACCTGCCTGTCTGCCATACCATCTGTTGACCTGCCTGTCTGCCATACCATCTGTTGACCTGCCTGTCTGCCATATGATGTGAGCTAAGTGTTTCTGACATCAGCACTGGCTGTTGTTTCCATTGGGGCAATCACATACTTTACCAAACAAACTAACTAACTAATTAACTAACTAATTAACTAACTAATTAACCCCCCTAAGAGGAAAAACAGATACAGATGCTTCCCAAATAAACAGACAGACTAACTCCTCTTATGGAAGAAGAGGAGAGGAGAGGGGAGAGGGGAGAGAGAGAGGGAAGAGGAGGAGAGAGGAGGAGAGAGGGAAGAGGAGGAGAGAGAGGGAAGAGGAGGAGAGAGAGGGAAGAGGAGGAGAGAGAGGGAAGAGGAGGAGAGAGAGGGAAGTGGAGGAGAGAGAGGGAAGAGGAAGAGGGAAGAGGAGGAGAGAGGGAAGAGGAGGAGAGAGAGGAAAGAGGAGGAGAGAGGGGGAGAGAGGAGAGGAGGAGAGAGAGGGAAGAGGAGGAGAGAGAGTGAAGAGGAGGAGAGGAAGTAGAGGAGGAGAGAGAGAGAAGAGGGGGAGAGGGAAGGGAGAAGAGGAGAGAGAGAAGAGGGGAGAGGAGGAGAGAGAGGAAAAGGAGAGAGAGGGAAGAGAGGAGAGAGAGGGAAGAGGAGGAGAGGAGGAGAGAGAGGGAAGAGGAGGAGAGAGAAAAAAGTGGAGGAGAGGAAGGAGAGGAGCAGAGAGAGAGAGAAGAGGGGAGAGGAAGGAGTGGCGCAGTGGTCTAAGGCAGACCACTCCCGAGTGGCGCAGTGGTCTACGGCACTGCATTGCAGTGCTAGCTGTGCCACTAGATCCTGGTTCGAATCCAGGCTTTGTCGTAGCTGGCCGTGACCGGGAGACCCATAGGGCGGCGCACAATGGGTCCAGGGTAGGGGAGGAATGGCCGGCAGGGATGTAGCTCAGTTGGTAGAGCATGGTGTTTGCAACGCCAGGGTTGTGGGTTCGATTCCCACGGGGGGCCAGTATGCAAAAAAAAAAAAATTTAAAAATGTTTTACAAAAAATATTTATACAAAAAAATTATACAAATATATTATTAAAAAAAAGAGGAAGAACAAAAAAACAATTAATAATGTATGCACTCACTAACTGTAAGTCGCTCTGGATAAGAGCGTCTGCTAAATGACTAAAATGTAAAAAATTTAAAATGTGAGAGAGAGAGAAGAGGGGGAGGAGAGCAGAGGTGGAGAGGGAGGAGAGGAAAAGAAGAGAGAGAGAGGGAGAGAGAGAGAGAGGGGGAGAGGAAGGAGAGGAGAAGAGAGTAGAGA